>NW_026689794.1:0-92500 GCF_943734765.1 Anopheles ziemanni | reverse complement strand
ACTTGCGTAAGCCGCCGCTGTGCGCGTATACCCGTTCCCCGTAGGGAGGAGCAAGCCGCCGCTTAGAGACGAAGCATAAAGTGTCCTCATTCCACATAGGGCAAGCTGGATGAATCCATTTTACCCAGGACGGCCGAAGCGGCGTGGACCAGGGGAGAACTGAACCTTATACTTCACACCACAGTAAGTCTACGTGTCCTCTTCCACATAGGGCAAGCTAGAACTAACTATCTTACCCAGGACTGCCGAAGCAGCGTGGACCAGGGGAGGAACACACTTTTCATGGAAACGTAAGGCATCCATGACTGCCATAACGTAAGCCGCCGCTGTGCGCGTATACCCGTTCCCCGTAGGGAGGAGCAAGCCGCCGCTTAGAGACGAAGCATAAAGTGTCCTCATTCCACATAGGGCAAGCTGGATGAATCCATTTTACCCAGGACGGCCGAAGCGGCGTGGACCAGGGGAGAACTGAACTTTATACTTCACACCACAGTAAGTCTACGTGTCCTCTTCCACATAGGGCAAGCTAGAACTAACTATCTTACCCAGGACTGCCGAAGCAGCGTGGACCAGGGGAGGAACACACTTTTCATAGAAACGTAAGGCATCCATGACTGCCATAGTGCGTAAGCCGCCGCTGTGCGCGTAAACCCGTTCCCCGTAGGGAGGAGTCAAGCCGCCGCTTAGAGACGAAGTATTAAGTGTCCTCTTCCACATAGGGCAAGCTAGAATGAACTATCTTACCCAGGACCGCCGAAGCAGCGTGGACCAGGGGAGAACTGAACTTTATACTTCACACCACAGTATTGAGTAATGTGCCCTCTTCCACATAGGGCAAGCTGGAATGTTCCATTTTACCCAGGACGGCCGAAGCGGCGTGGACCAGTGGAGGACTACACAATCATGAGGTTTGATATCGACTTGTGTGTTTCAATAGGGTACCGATGGTATGTTTTGAACCGATTTGATTTAGCCATTCTGAAGTCATCACTTGGTTGAAGCGCTGAACTAGGGAGGCATCGTTTACATATATATTGGTTTTTGCATGCTCTACTAGGTTAATGTCATGAGGTTGGCTATCGAGCATGCCCAAGTGATGACTTGATTGTGTGCTTGCTTGAATTCTTCACATTTCATACCATCGGTTAGTTGTCGAATCATTCCTCGATCATAACCTTCGTTCTTGGTTCATGTATGCTCTCTTCCACATAGGGCAAGCTAGAATTAACTATCTTACCCAGGACCGCCGAAGCAGCGTGGACCAGGGGAGAACTATACTTTGTCTTGTATGCCCTCTTCCACATAGGGCAAGCTAGAATTAACTATCTTACCCAGAACCGCCGAAGCAGCGTGGACCAGAGGAGGACTATACTTTGTTCATAACACCACAGTATTGAGTAATGTGCCCTCTTCCACATAGGGCAAGCTAGAATGAACTATCTTACCCAGGACCGCCGCAGCGGCGTGGACCAGTGGAGGACTACACAATTAAGAGGTTTGATATCGACTTGTGTGTTTCAATAGGGTACCGATGGTATGTTTTGAACCGATTTGATTTAGCCATTCTGAAGTCATCACTTGGTTGAAGCGCTGAACTAGGGAGGCATCGTTTACATTACTTGTATATATATTGGGTTTCGCATGCTCTTCTAGGTTAATGTCATAGGGTTGGCTATCGAGCATGCCCAAGTGATGACTTGATTGTGTGCTTGCTTGAATTCTTCACATTTCATACCATCGGTTAGTTGTCGAATCATTCCTCGATCATAACCTTCGTTCTTGGTTCATGTATGCTCTCTTCCACATAGGGCAAGCTAGAATTAACTATCTTACCCAGGACCGCCGAAGCAGCGTGGACCAGGGGAGAACTATACTTTGTCTTGTATGCCCTCTTCCACATAGGGCAAGCTAGAATGAACTATCTTACCCAGGACTGCAAAGCAGCGTGGACCAGTGGAGGACTATACTTTGTTCATTACACCACAGTATTAAGTATGGTGTCCTCTTCCACCATAGGGCAAGCTAGAACTAACTATCTTACCCAGGACCGCCGAAGCAGTGTGGACCAGGGGAGGACTATACTTTATACTTCACACACTAGCCATACTGAAGTCATCACTTGGTTGAAGCGCTGAACTACGGCGGGGTAATCGTTTACAGGTTATAATCATATAGCTGCATGCTCATTAGTAGATAATGGAATATTGTATGGCAATATGAGCATGCCCAAGTGATGACTTTGTTTCAAGCTCAACAGGTAGGGTATTGAGTCCTCTTCCACATAGGGCAAGCTAGAATGAACTATCTTACCCAGGACCGCCGGAGCAGCGTGGACCAGTGGAGGACTCTATACTTTATACTTCACACCACAGTATTGAGTACGACTTGCATAAAGCCCCTAATGAGAACCACGAGGGCTCTCTCAATGTAGAACCACGAGGGCTCTAGTACCGATTCTCTCGGTACGGCTTGGTCCGTGTTCCTTTATGCTTGTACTCTAAGTATTAAGTATTGTGTCCTCTTCCACATAGGGCAAGCTAGAACTAACTATCTTACCCAGGACCGCCGAAGCAGTGTGGACCAGGGGAGGACTATACTTTATACTTCACACACTAGCCATACTGAAGTCATCACTTGGTGGGGGTGAACTACGGCGGTATCTATCGTTTTGGTTCGGTCTATATAGGGTCGCTTGCATGCTCATTCGAATATAATGTAATTGTGTATGGCAATATGAGCATGCCCAAGTGATGACTTTGTTTCAAGCTCAACAGGTAGGGTATTGAGTCCTCTTCCACATAGGGCAAGCTAGAATGAACTATCTTACCCAGGACCGCCGGAGCAGCGTGGACCAGTGGAGGACTCTATACTTTATACTTCACACCACAGTATTGAGTACTTCTTGCATAAAGCCCCTAATGAGAACCACGAGGGCTCTCTCAATGTAGAACCACAAGGGCTCTAGTACCGATTCTCTCGGTACGGCTTGGTCCGTGTTCCTTTATGCTTGTACTCTTAGAAAGTCTCAACCCGGAGGTCTTGACTTTGATTGTCATAGTTGGACTACGACGGGGCATCCGACCATTGCTGATCGAACACCCCTGATTCACCATCTTTCGGGTAGGCGGTACGCGTACCTCCGGACGCGGAAGTCTCAACCCGGAGGTCTTGACTTTGATTGTCATAGTTGGACTACGACGGGGTATCCGACTCATCGAATACCCCAGAAGCACACCATCTTTCGGGTAGGCGGTACGCGTACCTCCGGACGCGGAAGTCTCAACCCGGAGGTCTTGACTTTGATTGTCATAGTTGGACTACGACGGGGTATCCGACTCATCGAATACCCCAGAAGCACACCATCTTTCGGGTAGGCGGTACGCGTACCTCCGGACGCGGAAAGTCTCAACCCGGAGGTCTTGACTTTGGTTGTCATAGTTGGACTATGACGGGGCATCCGACCATTGCTGATCGAACACCCCTGTTACACCATCTTTCGGATAGGCGGTGCGCGACACCACCGACGCGGAAAGTCTCAACCCGGAGGTCTTGACTTTGTATTGTTGGATAGTCCTCTTCCACTATAGGGCAAGCTGGAAATATTCCATTTTACCCAGGACTGCCGAGGCAGCGTGGACCAGGGGAGAACTTCACGGAATCTTCAGGCATCCATGATTGCCATAGTGCGTAAGCCGCCGCTGTGCGCGTCAACTCGTTCCCCGTGAGGAGGAGTCTAGCCGCCGCTAAAAGACGAAGCATTAAGTGTCCTCATTCCACTATAGGGCAAGCTAGAATTAACTATCTTACCCAGGACCGCCGAAGCAGCGTGGACCAGGCGAGGACTATACTTTATACTTCACACCACAGTATTGAGTACGACTTGCATAAAGCCCCTAATGAGAACCACGAGGGCTCTCTCAATGTAGAACCACGAGGGCTCTAGTACCGATTCTCTCGGTACGGCTTGGTCCGTGTTCCTTTATGCTTGTACTCGCGGAAAGTCTCAACCCGGAGGTCTTGACTTTGATTGTCATAGTTGGACTACGACGGGGCATCCGACCATTGCTGACCGAACACCCCTGATTCATCATCTTTCGGATAGGAGGTGCGCCCACCTCCGACGCGGAAGTCTCAACCCGGAGGTTCGGACTTAGAGTTTTTCCCATTTAAAAGTTTTTCTCTTAGCCATACTGAAGTCATCACTTGGTGAACGATTGAACTAGGGCGGGTTAATCGTTTATAGGTATCATGTGGTTTGCATGCTCTCTTAGGTTAAGGTCATGTGGTTGGCTATCGAGCATGCCCAAGTGATGACTTTGTTTCACGCTTGCTTGATTTCTTCATGATTCCCTGTTATATAGTGTAATCATTCGAGAACAGGGAATCTTTGGTTTTGCTCAACAGGTATTGGATGTCAACTTGGTATCTAGATCGCATTAAGTCTCAACCCTTAGGTTCGGACTTGTATAGTGACATCTTGTTACGGTCTTGAGTCTCAACCCGCAGGTTCGGACTACTTAGTGTTTGATCGAATATAATATGGCAACTTGTGCCTAAGTCTCAACCCGCAGGTTCGGACTTCTGTTTATTTGGCCAATGTATGTATAAGGCAACTTGTGCCTAAGTCTCAACCCGCAGGTTCGGACTTGTGTATTTGTTCGAAGTCATGTATAAGGCAACGTGTGCCTAAGTCTCAACCCGCAGGTTCGGACTTGTTAGTGTTTCGTCAACTTTCATATGGCAACTTGTGCCTAAGTCTCAACCCGCAGGTTCGGACTTGTGTATTTGTTCGAAGTCATGTATAAGGCAACTTGTGCCTAAGTCTCAACCCGCAGGTTCGGACTTGTGTATTTGTTCGAAGTCATGTATAAGGCAACGTGTGCCTAAGTCTCAACCCGCAGGTTCGGACTTGTTAGTGTTACGTCAATTATCATATGGCAACTTGTGCCGAAGTCTCAACCCGCAGGTTCGGACTTCTATAGTGTTTCGTCAATTATCATATGGCAACTTGTGCCGAAGTCTCAACCCGCAGGTTCGGACTTCTGGAAGGATCACTTGGCCACTAATGATCCTTCCGCAGGTTCACCTACGGAAACCTTGTTACGACTTTTACTTCCTCTAAATCATCAAGTTCGGTCAACTTCGATAAAGCAGACGCGGTTCACGAGGATCCAGCGAACGATCATCTCCAAAGACCTCACTAAATAATCCATCGGTAGTAGCGACGGGCGGTGTGTACAAAGGGCAGGGACGTATTCAACGCTGGCTGATGACCAGCACTTACTAGAAGTTCCGAGTTCATATGGACCATTGCAATCCATAATCCCTACTAAGTGAGTATTTGAGTGATTTCCCGTTCCTCTCGGAATAGGAGACACGCTGCTACCCACATTGTAGCACGCGTGTAGCCCAGAACATCTAAGGGCATCACGGACCTGTTATCGCTCGATCTCATTTTGCTAAACACAAATTGTCCTGCTAAGCAGCGTACCGTAAGTGCACTTGCGCACACGAACAGCGAAGGTGTCAGGTCATACTCCACCGAAAGGTCCTAACCCGTTCCAATCGGCATCGACGCATTAACGCTGACTGCGTTCTAGTTAGCATATGTGAGTCACGTTCGTTATCGGAATTAACCAGACAAATCAATCCACGAACTAAGAACGGCCATGCACCACTACCCTTAAATTTGAGAAAGAGCTATTAATCTGTCTCACCTCCATAAGTTCGGACCTGGTAAGTTTTCCCGTGTTGAGTCAAATTGAACCGCAAGCTCCATTTCATTGTGGTGCCCTTCCGTCAATTCCTTTAAGTTTCAACTTTGCAACCATACTTCCCCCGGAACCTGACTTTGGTTTCCCGGAAGCTACTGAGAGCACCTGGTTGTAGCGTCTCCCAATTGCTAGTTGGCATCGTTTACGGTTAGAACTAGGGCGGTATCTAATCGCCTTCGATCCTCTAACTTTCGTTCTTGATTAAAGAAAGCATCCTTGACAAATGCCTTCGCTTTAGTTAGTCTTACGACGGTCTACGAATTTCACCTCTCGCGCCGTAATACTAGTGTCCCCAACTACTTCTGTTAATCATTACCTCCGGTCTGAGTACAAACCAATGAAAGATTAGACCAAGGTCGTATTCCATTATTCCATGCAAGATTATTCTAGGGCGTTTGGGCACCCTGCTTTAAGCACTCTAATTTGTTCAAGGTAAACGTGAGCGGTCGAGCTCTATGTTACACTTGCACCCGTTGAAGGGCACACCATGACACAGACTTGGTGCCCTACCACACCATTGAGTCGCAACCAGATTCCGACTTGGCCCACCGACCACGGGTTGACCGGGTCGGCGGAGCCGGACTGTGTTGGACAAGTATCAACTTCGAACGTTTTAACCGCAACAATTTTAATATACGCTAGTGGAGCTGGAATTACCGCGGCTGCTGGCACCAGACTTGCCCTCCACTTGATCCTCGTAGAAGGATTTATGCTCTACTCATTCCAATTATGAAACATCATTAAAGAGTTTCATATTGTTATTTCTCGTCACTACCTCCCCGTCCCGGGATTGGGTAATTTACGCGCCTGCTGCCTTCCTTGGATGTGGTAGCCATTTCTCAGGCTCCCTCTCCGGAATCGAACCCTGATTCCCCGTTACCCGTTGCAACCATGGTAGTCCTCTATACTACCATCCATAGTTGATAGGGCAGATATTTGCGAGATCTGTCGTCGGTGCGAGACCATACGATCAGCATCATTATCCAGACTTCAACTCAATGACACGGAGAACCCGCGATTGGTTTGACTAATAAGTGCACCAGTTCCCGCGAGGGTCCTGGCATGTTGCATGTATTAGCTCTAGATTTTCCACAGTTATCCAAGTAACTAGGTTGATGATCTCGTAAATTATAGCTGTTATACTGAGCCTTATGCGGTTTCACATTAAATCTGTTTGTACTTAGACATGCATGGCTTAACCTTTGAGACGAGCGTATATTACTGGTAGGATCAACCAGAATTCCGACTTTGCGTTCGAATGTTCATTGTCCCATTGCACCCGGAGGAGCAAACACCACGTTCTATATGTTGTCAAGTCCGGTAGCACACGGGAGGCGAGCCCCCGTGCGAACCTCATTGCCCTCGTATCACACACACCCGATGCACCGGACAGGCACTTGAGCGGCATTCGACTCCGCTAAGCGCACGTGCGCCCGATTGTGCATGCGCTGACGGGGCCTTCATACCCCTACCACAGCGACCTTATGCCAAACTTCCATGAATACTTAGGTGAGCTGACAAGGGCCTTCATTTCCCTACCATCAACTAAAGGACACGCTAGGCGCGTCCGATCATTGCAACTGCGGGGCTTTCATACCCCAATCACCACAGTACGCAATTCACCAGAGTTTAATCACAACCCCCCCGGACATGGCACACTATTAACTTGCAACAAAACTTAGTGTGTGCCGGGCACATCGGTTCCACAAAATCATTCCCGATGTACCCCAATTGGGGTTGTGAACGCATCCATGGTCCTCTGACACACCCAACCAAGCGTGGATACTACATACCTCAAACACCCAGTACACTAACAGACAAATCAATATATGGTTGCTTTCCCCCAGACATTTGCCAATCACTTGGCACCCGGACGGGAACTCGCTCCTGATTGCGCCATTGCCACCCATTTGCCAAGAGCGAGTTCTGTATGTAGATTTCATTTGGAAAGACAACCGTGTACTGGATATTCTATCCGACGATTACAGATGACGAGTACGAGACTCGACTACACTCACGGATAATACATTTTGGGTCGAGATTGCTTTCGGGGTTTTCGATTGGTCTTGCGCTTGTAAACGTATAACTTTGACTTGTGGTAACCTCGGTATGTTAGTCGATCACGTGGTTGTGAACTGGGTAGGGGTGAGCAATCTGTTCACTTGCACTCTGGGTAGGAATATGGTGAGCGCTATAGGTTAAAGATCATGGTATGGTTCCATCGTGATGACTTTCGCTAGATAGTAGTATGTTTGGATAGTTATAACGTTTTTGGCCATTTGTTCATAGTGTTCGGTTCATTCAGGAATTCGATTGGTCTTTGCTTCACACACGTGGTCGATCACTTGGATGTGAACTAGGGTGAGATTAAGGTGTTCACTAGTGCTCTTCGGTTTTGGATCAGTACTGAGCACTTGATTGGTTTCGCATAATATGTATCCATAGTGATGACTCTTTCCAGCTTAAGATTTCGTTACCGGTTTCGAATCCTCCCCACGTTCGCTTTTACTTGGTTAGGTTTTCGAGTGTAGATTTGAAAGCAATCTCATGTATGTATCCCATCTGATATAAGCCACTGACAGTTCATGTCACCTCGTTCAACTCTCGCTGGGTCACAGAAGTATGTTACTGCGCCCATTATCCCTACTCGGATAGGTTCGGTTCGTTCGTTTTATACTACGGTGAGTAAACTCAATTTGTGCATCGCATAGCCATGGAAAGCAAGCTTTCGCGGGCCTCTTCGACTGTTTTGATACGAGCTGTGCCCGTGATGCTTGTCATCCCAGGATACTAGACCCCTTTGGACGACCGCATGACCATCAGAAAGTAAATTCCACGTTCGATTTGGGGTGTGAACCCCGAACATAAAGTCTTTGTGTAGAACCACGAGGGCTCTATAGTACCGATTCTCTCGGTACGCTTGGTCCGTGTTCCTTTATGTTCGTACTCTTGTGAATAAGATTCACGTTCGTTTTGGGATATTTGCTACTGTCACCGTTTGAGTACTATGGGGCTTGAACCCCTAACATAAAGTCTTTGTGTAGAACCACGAGGGCTCTATAGTACCGATTCTCTCGGTACGCTTGGTCCGTGTTCCTTTATGTTTGTACTCTTGTGTGTATAATATTCATGTTCGGTTTGGGATATTTGCTACTTTCACCAGGGCTTTAATTCTCAAAAAACAAATGTTTTGATTTCACCGCAGCATTCTGCGGGTAGAAGAAAATATCACATTCGTAGAATATACCATACACACACACACCTACACGCGAGCTAGTATTTACATGTAAAACATTGAAAAATCTTGCAAAAAGCTCCAAAATCGATCCCAAGTACTTAGAAATACCAAAAATGTAATTTGGAGATGCTTGAAAATCGCTCTCAAGTACTTGGAAAGACCGATAATGTACCTTGGAGATGCTTGAAAATCACTCCAAAATACTTGGAAAGATCGATAATGTACCTTGGAGATGCTTGAAAATCACTCCCAAGTACTTGGAAAGAAGGATAAGGTACCTTGGAGATGCTTGAAAGTCACTCCCAAGTACTTGGAAAGATGCTTTAAAAACACTCCCAAGTACTTGGAAAGACCGATAATGTACCTTGCAGATGCTTGAAAATCACTCCCAAGTACTTGGAAAGAACGATAATGTACCTTGGAAACGCTTGAAAATCACTCTCAAGTACTTGGAAAGACCGATAATGTACCTTGGAGATGCTTGAAAATCACTCCCAAGTACTTGGAGAGACGGATAATGTACCTTGGAAATGCTTGAAAATCACTCCCAAGTACTTGGAAAGACGGATAATGTACCTTGGAGATGCTTGAAAATCACTCCCAAGTACTTGGAAAGATCGAAAATGTACCTTGGAGATGCTTGAAAGTCACTCCCAAGTACTTGGAAAGATCGATAATATACCTTGAAAATGCTTGAAAATCATTCCCAAGTACTTGGAAAGATCGATAATGTACCTTGGAAATGCTTGCAAATCACTCCCAAGTACTTGGAAACACTGAAAGCGCTCGTTGGAAACGTTCAAAAAGACCAACGAAGCTAGGCGAAATGCTTAGAGGAATGCCTAGCTCAATAGCTCAATTTGGACCGAAACAACGAAAATGCTCTTTTTCTGAAAAAACCTCCAACTTTAAACGTGAATAGCTCGAAAACTAGAAGAGATAAAAGGACGCCGTTTTCAGCAAAAGAAAGGAAATTTGACGTAGAACCATCAACATGGGGGTCAGATTTAACGTAGGACGAAAGACAAAAAAGTTATGAGCGTTCAAACTTGGGCAATTTTTGACGATTTTTCAAAGCAAAATTGCGAGTTTCTAGTATTTTCTTCCAAACTTAGTACTTAAATAAAAAGCTGTGTATATATTTACATGTAAAACATTGAAAAATCTAGCAAAAAGCTCAAAAATCGATCCCAAGTACTTAGAAATACCAAAAATGTAATTTGGAGATGCTTGAAAATCGCTCTCAAGTACTTGGAAAGACCGATAATGTACCTTGGAGATGCTTGAAAATCACTCCCAAGTACTTGAAAAGAAGGATAAGGTACCTTGGAGATGCTTTAAAGTCACTCCCAAGTACTTGGAAAGATGCTTTAAAAACACTCCCAAGTACTTGGAAAGACCGATAATGTACCTTGCAGATGCTTGAAAATCACTCCCAAGTACTTGGAAAGAACGATAATGTACCTTGGAAACGCTTGAAAATCACTCCCAAGTTCTTGGAAAGATCGAAAATGTACCTTTAAGATGCTTGAAAGTCACTCCCAAGTACTTGGAAAGATCGATAATGTACCTTGGAAATGCTTGAAAATCACTCCCAAGTACTTGGAAAGACGGATAATGTACCTTGGAGATGCTTGAAAATCACTCCCAAGTACTTGGAAAGATCGAAAATGTACCTTGGAGATGCTTGAAAGTCACTCCCAAGTACTTGGAAAGATCGATAATATACCTTGAAAATGCTTGAAAATCATTCCCAAGTACTTGGAAAGATCGATAATGTACCTTGGAAATGCTTGCAAATCACTCCCAAGTACTTGGAAACACTGAAAGCGCTCGTTGGAAACGTTCAAAAAGACCAACGAAGCTAGGCGAAATGCTTAGAGGAATGCCTAGCTCAATAGCTCAATTCGGACCGAAACAACGAAAATGCTCTTTTTCTGAAAAAACCTCCAACTTTAAACGTGAATAGCTCGAAAACTAGAAGAGATAAAAGGACGCCGTTTTCAGCAAAAGAAAGGAAATTTGACGTAGGACCGTCAACATGGGGGTTAGATTTAACGTAGGACGAAAGACAAAAAAGTTATGAGCGTTCAAAGTGGGGCCATTTTTGACGTTTTTTCAAAGCAAAATTGCGAGTTTCTAGTATTTTCTTCCAAACTTAGTACTTAATTAAAAAAGCTGTGTACATATTTACATGTAAAACATTGAAAAATCTTGCAAAAAGCTCCAAAATCGATCCCAAGTACTTAGAAATACCAAAAATGTAATTTGGAGATGCTTGAAAATCGCTCTCAAGTACTTGGAAAGACCGATAATGTACCTTGGAGATGCTTGAAAATCACTCCAAAATACTTGGAAAGATCGATAATGTACCTTGGAGATGCTTGAAAATCACTCCCAAGTACTTGGAAAGAAGGATAAGGTACCTTGGAGATGCTTGAAAGTCACTCCCAAGTACTTGGAAAGATGCTTTAAAAACACTCCCAAGTACTTGGAAAGACCGATAATGTACCTTGCAGATGCTTGAAAATCACTCCCAAGTACTTGGAAAGAACGATAATGTACCTTGGAAACGCTTGAAAATCACTCCCAAGTTCTTGGAAAGATCGAAAATGTACCTTTAAGATGCTTGAAAGTCACTCCCAAGTACTTGGAAAGATCGATAATGTACCTTGGAAATGCTTGAAAATCACTCCCAAGTACTTGGAAAGACGGATAATGTACCTTGGAGATGCTTGAAAATCACTCCCAAGTACTTGGAAAGATCGAAAATGTACCTTGGAGATGCTTGAAAGTCACTCCCAAGTACTTGGAAAGATCGATAATATACCTTGAAAATGCTTGAAAATCATTCCCAAGTACTTGGAAAGATCGATAATGTACCTTGGAAATGCTTGCAAATCACTCCCAAGTACTTGGAAACACTGAAAGCGCTCGTTGGAAACGTTCAAAAAGACCAACGAAGCTAGGCGAAATGCTTAGAGGAATGCCTAGCTCAATAGCTCAATTCGGACCGAAACAACGAAAATGCTCTTTTTCTGAAAAAACCTCCAACTTTAAACGTGAATAGCTCGAAAACTAGAAGAGATAAAAGGACGCCGTTTTCAGCAAAAGAAAGGAAATTTGACGTAGGACCGTCAACATGGGGGTCAGATTTAACGTAGGACGAAAGACAAAAAAGTTACAAGCGTTCAAAGATAGGCAATTTTTGAGGTTTTTTTCAAAACAAAATTGCTGATTTCAAGTATAAACTTCCAAGTTAAGCACAAAAATTTGCATGCTGGATGGTAATCTGCATGGTTTAGTTTAAATATCTATCAAATAGCATAAAAATACCCCTTAAGTCCTTAAAAAGACCGAAAATGTACTTTGGAGATGCTTGAAAATCTTTTCCAAGTACTTGGAAAGACCGAAAATGTACTATGGAGATGCTTAAAAATCGCTTAGAAGTACTTGAAAAGACTGAAAATATACTTTGGAGTCACTTGAAAATCACTCAAAATACTTGAAAAGCTCAAAAATGTCCTTTGGAGATGCTTGAAAAGCTCCCCAAGTACTTGGAAAGACTGAAAATGTTCTTTGGCGAGGCTTGAAAATCACTTCCAACTACTTGGAATAACTGAAAATGTACTTTAAAGATGCTTGAAAATCACCCCGAAATACTAGGAAAGACCGAAAATGTACTTTAAAGATGCTTGAAAATCACTCTCAAATACTTGGAAAGCCCGAAAATGTACTTTGGAGATGCTTAAAAATCGCTTAGAAGTACTTGAAAAGACTGAAAATATACTTTGGAGTCACTTGAAAATCACTCAAAATACTTGAAAAGCTCAAAAATGTCGTTTGGAGATGCTTGAAAAGCCCCCCAAGTACTTGGAAAGACTGAAAATGTACTTTAGAGATGCTTGAAAATCACTCCCAAATACTTGGAAAGACCGAAAATGTACTTTGGAGATGCTAGAAAATCACTGAGAAATACTTGGAAAGACCGAAAATATACTTTGGAGGTGCTTGAAAATCACTCTCAAATACTTGGAAAGCCCGAAAATGTACTTTGGAGATGCTTGAAAATCACTCCGAAATACTTGGAAAGACCGAAAATGTTCGTTGGAAACGTTCAAAATGACCAAAGAAGCTAGGCGAAATGCTTAGAGGAATGCCTAGCTCGATAGCTCAATTCGGGCCGAAATAACGTAAATGCTCTTTTTCTGAAAAAACCTCCAACTTTAAACGTGAATAGCTCGAAAACTAGAAGAGATAAAAGGACGCCGTTTTCAGCAAAAGAAAGGAAATTTGACGTAGGACCGTGAACATGGGGGTCAAATTTAACGTAGGACGTGAGACAAAAAAGTTACAAGCGTTCCAAAATAGGCAATTTTTGAGGTTTTTTTCAAAACAAAATTGCTGATTTCAAGTATAAACTTCCAAGTTAAGCACAAAAATTTGCATGCTGGATGATAATCTACATGGTTTAGTTTAAATATCTATCAAAGAGCATAAAAATACCCCTTAAGTCCTTAAAAAGACCGAAAATGTACTTTGGAGATGCTTGAAAATCACTCCGAAATACTTGGAAAGACCGAAAATGTAGTATGGAGATGCTTAAAAATCGCTTAAAAGTACTTGCAAAGACTGAAAATATACTTTGGAGTCACTTGCAAATCACTCAAAATACTTGAAAAGCTCAAAAATGTCCTTTGGAGATGCTTGAAAAGCCCCCCAAGTACTTGGAAAGACTGAAAATGTTCTTTGGCGAGGCTTGAAAATCACTTCCAAATACTTGGAATAACTGAAAATGTACTTTAAAGATGCTTGAAAATCACCCCGAAATACTTGGAAAGACCGAAAATGTACTTTAAAGATGCTTGAAAATCACTCCGAAATACTTGGAAAGACCGAAAATGTACTTTAGAGATGCTTGAAAATCACTCCCAAATACTTGGAAAGCCCGAAAATGTACTTTGGAGATGCTAGAAAATCACTCCGAAATACTTGGAAAGAAAGAAAATATACTTTGGAGGTGCTTGAAAATCACTCCCAAATACTTGGAAAGCCGGAAAATGTACTTTGGAGATGCTTGAAAATCACTCCAAAATACTTGGAAAGACCGAAAATGCTCGTTGGAAACTTGCAAAATGACCAAAGAAGCTAGGCGAAATGCTTAGAGGAATGCCTAGCTCGATAGCTCAATTCGGGCCGAAATAACGTAAATGCTCTTTTTCTGAAAAAACCTCCAACCTTAAACGTGAATAGCTCGAAAACTAGAAGAGATAAAAGGACGCCGTTTTCAGCAAAAGAAAGGAAATTTGACGTAAAACCGTCAACATGGGGGTCAAATTTAACGTAGGACGTGAGACAAAAAAGTTACAAGCGTTCCAAAATAGGCAATTTTTGAGGTTTTTTTCAAAACAAAATTGCTGATTTCAAGTATAAACTTCCAAGTTAAGCACAAAAATTTGCATGCTGGATGATAATCTACATGGTTTAGTTTAAATATCTATCAAAGAGCATAAAAATACCCCTTAAGTCCTTAAAAAGACCGAAAATGTACTTTGGAGATGCTTGAAAATCTTTTCAAAGTACTTGGAAAGACCGAAAATGTACTATGGAGATGCTTAAAAATCGCTTAAAAGTACTTGAAAAGACTGAAAATATACTTTGGAGTCACTTGAAAATCACTCAAAATACTTGAAAAGCTCAAAAATGTCGTTTGGAGATGCTTGAAAAGCCCCCCAAGTACTTGGAAAGACTGGAAATGTTCTTTGGCGAGGCTTGAAAATCACTCCGAAATACTTGGAAAGACCGAAAATGTACTTTAGAGAAGCTTGAAAATCAATCCCAAATACTTGGAAAGACCGAAAATGTACTTTGGAGGTGCTTGAAAATCACTCCCAAATACTTGGAAAGCCCGAAAATGTACTTTGGAGATGCTTGAAAATCACTACGAAATACTTGGAAAGACCGAAAATGTACTTTAGAGAAGCTTGAAAATCAATCCCAAATACTTGGAAAGACCGAAAATGTACTTTAGAGAAGCTTGAAAATCAATCCCAAATACTTGGAAAGCCCGAAAATGTACTTTGGAGATGCTTGAAAATCACTCCGAAATACTTGGAAAGCCCGAAAATGTACTTTGGAGATGCTTGAAAATCACTCCGAAATACTTGGAAAGACCGAAAATGCTCGTTGAAAACGTTCAAAATGACCAAAGAAGCTAGGCGAAATGCTTGAAGGAATGCCTAGCTCGATAGCTCAATTCGGGCCGAAATAACGTAAATGCTCTTTTTCTGAAAAAACCTCCAACTTTAAACGAGAATAGCTCGAAAACTAGAAGAGATAAAAGGACGCCGTTTTCAGCAAAAGAAAGGAAATTTGACGTAGGACCGTCAACATGGGGGTCAAATTTAACGTAGGACGTAAGACCAAAAAGTTACAAGCGTTCAAAAATAGGCAATTTTTGAGGATTTTTTCAAAACAAAATTGCTGATTTCAAGTATAAACTTCCAAGTTAAGCACAAAAATTTGCATGCTGGATGATAATCTACATGGTTTAGTTTAAATATCTATCAACGAGCATAAAAATACCCCTTAAGTCCTTAAAAAGACCGAAAATGTACTTTGGAGATGCTTGAAAATCTTTTCCAAGTACTTGGAAAGACCGAAAATGTACTATGCAGAAGCTTAAAAATCGCTAAGAAGTACTTGAAAAGACTGAAAATATACTTTGGAGTCACTTAAAAATAACTCAAAATACTTGAAAAGCTCAAAAATGTCCTTTGGAGATGCTTGAAAAGCCCCCCAAGTAATTGGAAAGATTGAAAATGTTCTTTGGCGAGGCTTGAAAATCACTTCCAAATACTTGGAATAACTGAAAATGTGCTTTAAAGATGCTTGAAAATCACGCCGAACTACTTGGAAAGACAGAAAATGTACTTTAAAGATGCTTGAAAATCACTCCGAAATACTTGGAAAGACCGAAAATGTACTTTGGAGATGCTAGAAAATCACTCCGAAATACTTGGAAAGACCGAAAATATACTTTGGAGGTGCTTGAAAATCACTCCCAAATACTTGGAAAGCCGGAAAATGTACTTTGGAGATGCTTGAAAATCACTCCGAAATACTTGGAAAGACCGAAAATGCTCGTTGGAAACGTTCAAAATGACCAAAGAAGCTAGGCGAAATGCTTAAAGGAATGCCTAGCTCGATAGCTCAATTCGGGCCGAAATAACGTAAATGCTCTTTTTCTGAAAAAACCTCCAACTTTAAACGTGAATAGCTCGAAAACTAGAAGAGATAAAAGGACGCCGTTTTCAGCAGAAGAAAGGAAATTTGACGTAGCACCGTCAACATGGGGGTCAAATTTAACGTAGGACGAAAGACAAAAAAGTTACAAGCGTTCAAAGATAGGCAATTTTTGAGGTTTTTTTCAAAACAAAATTGCTGATTTCAAGTAAAAACTTCCAAGTTTAGCACAAAAATTTGCAAGCTGGATGATAATCTACATGGTTTTGTTTAAATATCTATCAAAGAGCATAAAAATACCCCTTAAGTCCTTAAAAAGACCGAAAATGTACTTTGGAGATGCTTGAAAATCTTTTCCAAGTACTTGGAAAGACCGAAAATGTACTATGGAGATGCTTAAAAATCGCTAAGAAGTACTTGAAAAGACTGAAAATATACTTTGGAGTCACTTGAAAGTCACTCAAAATACTTGAAAAGCTCAAAAATGTCCTTTGGAGATGCCTAAGAAGCCCCCCAAGTACTTGGAAAGACTGAAAATGTTCTTTGGCGAGGCTTGAAAATCACTTCCAAATACTTGGAATAACTGAAAATGTACTTTAAAGATGCTTGAAGATCACCCCGAAATACTTGGAAAGACCGAAAATGTTCTTTAAAGATGCTTGAAAATCATTCCGAAATACTTGGAAAGGCCGAAAATGTACCTCAGAGATGCTTGAAAATCACTCCGAAATACTTGGAAAGACCGAAAATGTACTTTGGAGATGCTAGAAAATCACTCGGAAATACTTGGAAAGACCGAAAATATACTTTGGAGGTGCTTGAAAATCATTCCGAAATACTTGGAAACACCGAAAATGCTCGTTGGAAACGTTCAAAATGACCAAAGAAGCTAGGCGAAATGCTTAGAGGAATGCCTAGCTCGATAGCTCAATTCGGGCCGAAATAACGTAAATGCTCTTTTTCTGAAAAAACCTCCAACTTTAATCGTGAATAGCTCGAAAACTAGAAGAGATAAAAGGACGCCGTTTTCAGCAAAAGAAAGGAAATTTGACGTAGGACCGTCAACATGGGGGTCAAATTTAACGTAGGACGAAAGACAAAAAAGTTACAAGCGTTCAAAGATAGGCAATTTTTGAGGTTTTTTTCAAAACAAAATTGCTGATTTCAAGTATAAACTTCCAAGTTAAGCAAAAAATTTGCATGCTGGATGGTAATCTGCATGGTTTAGTTTAAATATCTATCAAAGAGCATAAAAATACCCCTTAAGTCCTTAAAAAGACCGAAAATGTACTTTGGAGATGCTTGAAAATCTTTTCCAAGTACTTGGAAAGACTGAAAATGTACTATGGAGATGCTTAAAAATCGCTAAGAAGTACTTGAAAAGACTGAAAATATACTTTGGAGTCACTTAAAAGTCACTCAAAATACTTGAAAAGCTTAAAAATGTCCTTTGGAGATGCTTGAAAAGCTCCCCAAGTACTTGGAAAGACTGAAAATGTTCTTTGGCGAGGCTTGAAAACCACTTCCAAATACTTGGAATAACTGAAAATGTACTTTAAAGATGCTTGAAAATCACCCCGAAATACTTGGAAAGACCGAAAATGTACTTTAAAGATGCTTGAAAATCACTCCGAAATACTTGGAAAGACCGAAAATGTACTTTGGAGATGCTTGAAAATCACTCCCAAATACTTGGAAAGACCGAAAATATACTTTGGAGGTGCTTGAAAATCACTCCCAAATACTTGGAAAGCCCGAAAATGTACTTTGGAGATGCTTGAAAATCACTCCGAAATACTTGGAAAGCCCGAAAATGTACTTTGGAGATGCTTGAAAATCACTCCGAAATACTTGGAAAGACCGAAAATGCTCGTTGGAAACGTTCAAAATGACCAAAGAAGCTAGGCGAAATGCTTAAAGGAATGCCTAGCTCGATAGCTCAATTCGGGCCGAAATAACGTAAATGCTCTTTTTCTGAAAAAACCTCCAACTTTAAACGTGAATAGCTCGAAAACTAGAAGAGATAAAAGGACGCCGTTTTCAGCAAAAGAAAGGAAATTTGACGTAGGACCGTCAACATGGGGTTCAAATTTAACGTAGGACGAAAGACAAAAAAGTTACAAGCGTTCAAAGATAGGCAATTTTTGAGGTTTTTTTCAAAACAAAATTGCTGATTTCAAGTATAAACTTCCAAGTTAAGCACAAAAATTTGCATGCTGGATGGTAATCTGCATGGTTTAGTTTAAATATCTATCAAATAGCATAAAAATACCCCTTAAGTCCTTTAAAAGACCGAAAATGTACTTTGGAGATGCTTGAAAATCTTTTCCGAGTAATTGGAAAGACCGAAAATGTACTATGGAGATGCTTAAAAATCGCTTAGAAGTACTTGAAAAGACTGAAAATATACTTTGGAGTCACTTGAAAATCACTCAAAATACTTGAAAAGCTCAAAAATGTCCTTTGGAGATGCTTGAAAAGCTCCCCAAGTACTTGGAAAGACTGAAAATGTTCTTTGGCGAGGCTTGAAAACCACTTCCAAATACTTGGAATAACTGAAAATGTACTTTAAAGATGCTTGAAAATCACCCCGAAATACTTGGAAAGACCGAAAATGTACTTTAAAGATGCTTGAAAATCACTCCGAAATACTTGGAAAGACCGAAAATGTACTTTGGAGATGCTTGAAAATCACTCCCAAATACTTGGAAAGACCGAAAATATACTTTGGAAGTGCTTGAAAATCACTCCCAAATACTTGGAAAGCCCGAAAATGTACTTTGGAGATGCTTGAAAATCACTCCGAAATACTTGGAAAGCCCGAAAATGTACTTTGGAGATGCTTGAAAATCACTCCGAAATACTTGGAAAGACCGAAAATGCTCGTTGGAAACGTTCAAAATGACCAAAGAAGCTAGGCGAAATGCTTAGAGGAATGCCTAGCTCGATAGCTCAATTCGGGCCGAAATAACGTAAATGCTCTTTTTCTGAAAAAACCTCCATCTTTAAACGTGAATAGCTCGAAAACTAGAAGAGATAAAAGGACGCCGTTTTCAGCAAAAGAAAGGAAATTTGACGTAGGACCGTCAACATGGGGGTCAAATTTAACGTAGGACGAAAGACAAAAAAGTTACAAGCGTTCAAAGATAGGCAATTTTTGAGGTTTTTTTTCAAAACAAAATTGCTGATTTCAAGTATAAACTTCCAAGTTAAGCACAAAAATTTGCATGCTGGATGATAATCTACATGGTTTAGTTTAAATATCTATCAAATAGCATAAAAATACCCCTTAAGTCCTTAAAAAGACCGAAAATGTACTTTGGAGATGCTTGAAAATCTTTTCCAAGTAATTGGAAAGACCGAAAATGTACTATGGAGATGCTTAAAAATCGCTTAGAAGTACTTGAAAAGACTGAAAATATACTTTGGAGTCACTTGAAAATCACTCAAAATACTTGAAAAGCTCAAAAATGTCCTTTGGAGATGCTTGAAAAGCTCCCCAAGTACTTGGAAAGACTGAAAATGTTCTTTGGCGAGGCTTGAAAATCACTTCCAACTACTTGGAATAACTGAAAATGTACTTTAAAGATGCTTGAAAATCACCCCGAAATACTAGGAAAGACCGAAAATGTACTTTAAAGATGCTTGAAAATCACTCCGAAATACTTGGAAAGACCGAAAATGTACTTTGGAGATGCTTGAAAATCACTCCCAAATACTTGGAAAGCCCGAAAATGTACTTTGGAGATGCTTGAAAATCACTCCGAAATACTTGGAAAGCCCGAAAATGTACTTTGGAGATGCTTGAAAATCACTCCGAAATACTTGGAAAGACCGAAAATGCTCGTTGGAAACGTTCAAAATGACCAAAGAAGCTAGGCGAAATGCTTAGAGGAATGCCTAGCTCGATAGCTCAATTTGGACCGAAACAACGAAAATGCTCTTTTTCTGAAAAAACCTCCAAATTTAAACGTGAATAGCTCGAAAACTAGAAGAGATAAAAGGACGCCGTTTTCAGCAAAAGAAAGGAAATTTGACGTAGAACCATCAACATGGGGGTCAGATTTAACGTAGGACGAAAGACAAAAAAGTTATGAGCGTTCAAACTTGGGCAATTTTTGACGATTTTTCAAAGCAAAATTGCGAGTTTCTAGTATTTTCTTCCAAACTTAGTACTTAAATAAAAAGCTGTGTATATATTTACATGTAAAACATTGAAAAATCTAGCAAAAAGCTCAAAAATCGATCCCAAGTACTTAGAAATACCAAAAATGTAATTTGGAGATGCTTGAAAATCGCTCTCAAGTACTTGGAAAGACCGATAATGTACCTTGGAGATGCTTGAAAATCACTCCCAAGTACTTGAAAAGAAGGATAAGGTACCTTGGAGATGCTTTAAAGTCACTCCCAAGTACTTGGAAAGATGCTTTAAAAACACTCCCAAGTACTTGGAAAGACCGATAATGTACCTTGCAGATGCTTGAAAATCACTCCCAAGTACTTGGAAAGAACGATAATGTACCTTGGAAACGCTTGAAAATCACTCCCAAGTTCTTGGAAAGATCGAAAATGTACCTTTAAGATGCTTGAAAGTCACTCCCAAGTACTTGGAAAGATCGATAATGTACCTTGGAAATGCTTGAAAATCACTCCCAAGTACTTGGAAAGACGGATAATGTACCTTGGAGATGCTTGAAAATCACTCCCAAGTACTTGGAAAGATCGAAAATGTACCTTGGAGATGCTTGAAAGTCACTCCCAAGTACTTGGAAAGATCGATAATATACCTTGAAAATGCTTGAAAATCATTCCCAAGTACTTGGAAAGATCGATAATGTACCTTGGAAATGCTTGCAAATCACTCCCAAGTACTTGGAAACACTGAAAGCGCTCGTTGGAAACGTTCAAAAAGACCAACGAAGCTAGGCGAAATGCTTAGAGGAATGCCTAGCTCAATAGCTCAATTCGGACCGAAACAACGAAAATGCTCTTTTTCTGAAAAAACTTCATTGAAACCACCTTCATACGTTGTTGAAATAATGGTTCGTTTTTGCTACAAAAGACTTTTTTTAATCTTCATCTGACCATATCGAAATTAAATAAGTTTTCTCGGTCTTCAATTTACCATTCCATAAATATATAATAATGCGAGATCGGTTGCAAACAACACAACTTATTCCCGGATTTGCTTATTTGACAATATACAGCTCACCGGAATCACCTTCGGTAAAGTTTACCCGTAGAAATGTGTTCTTTAAATATACATCTTCATTCTATTTGTTTGTCGTCAGTGCTCAAACTCGAGATAAATATGTTTTAATTTTTCAAAAACAAAGTACTATTTCAAGCATGAAAACATTAAATTAAATTATTGTTTTTATTGAGCTATGACCACCTACTTGAAGAACTGAACCCGCATTTTGTAAACATGGTTTCATTGAAACCACCTTCATACGTTGTTGAAATAATGGTTCGTTTTTGCTACAAAAGACTTTTTTTAATCTTCATCTGACCATATCGAAATTAAATAAGTTTTCTCGGTCTTCAATTTACCATTCCAAAAATATATAATAATGCGAGATCGGTTGCAAACAACACAACTTATTCCCGTATTGGCTTATTTGACAATATACAGCTCACCGGAATCACCTTCGGTAAAGTTTACCCGCAAAAATGTGTTCTTGAATTATAAATCTTCATCCTATTTGCTTGTCGTCAGTGTTCGGACTTGAGATAATTATGTTTTAATTTTTCAAAAACAAAGTACTATTTCTAGCATTAAAACATGAAATTAAATTATTTTTTTTATTCATCTACGACCACCTACTTGAAGAACTGAACCCGCATTTTGTAAACATGCTGACGAAGAAGACAATTGCCAAAGAGGACACTTCATACGGTAATTAATTTTGTATTTGTTTCTGCGCTTAAAACATATTTTTAATCAGCATCTGACCAAATCGAAATTAAATTTATCTTCTTCATCTCTATTTGACCTATCCAAAAATATATCATCATACGGGACTGGTTGCGAAAAACTCGACATATTCCCGGTTTTGTTTATTTGACGATATAAGCGGCTTTGACCGGGAAGACCTTCAATGAAGTGTATCGGTAGAAATGTTTTCTTTCAGCTTTCATGTTCGTTCGCAAAATGATTAACGCAACAACCCGAAATAATTGTGCTTGCATATAATTTCCGTTCAATCCAAATTTATTATTATCCCCAAAAAGAAATCACACGCATTGTCAATGCGACACATCCGATTCATGATTGTCAAATAAACACAGAGCACACCCCTTCCTCTTCACTCGTTGGGGAACTGTAATTTTGTCAATTTCCTAAGCAGGTGCAAATTGTTATGACGTCATTAAAATTCAGTGAAAAATAAATACAACATCGTTTTGATTAAAGCTTCACATTACTTTAAATTAAAAGCAGTACGCCAGCCATGTCAGGAAATCGAAGTTCCCGCGGTCGCCAGAAGTTTCCCACAACGGCGAAGAAATGCTTGATTTCACCGAATCAACGTTCGGCAGCCAGGGGCGTAGCTCCAGCAGCGCCGGCAGCAAACCCGGTTGATTTCCGAGCACCGGTCACAGCATGTACCAGCAAACCCAAAGATGACTTAAGTACGAAACTTTTGGAGCTAGATAACACGTTGCTGAACGCGGTCGATTTGGCCAGCATCGAGAAAAAAGTCAAGCGTTCGATGCCGCGTACCTCATGGGGCGGAAATATGACACGCGCCGCAGCCGATCAACCGATCACGCCGTTTCGAAAACGTTCCAAATCAGTTGGAGGTAGGTGAACGCTTTATACGAGTGACAATAACGTATAATTTAAGATACTTTTTACTTTATTTCAAAACTGTTTTCCTGTAACAGCCATTGAAAGAAGGCTTATGGCAAGTCCTCCGAAACTGCAAAAATCAGCTGTAAGTAGTCGAAAGATTTATGTGCTTAAAATGAACATGGACGGTAGCGAGGTGCGCGACGGAGGGAGGGACAGTGGCTGTAATGAAAATCTTACATCAAATCGGTCAAACGTTGCAAACGAGGAAACTCCTCCGGTTCGTCCTCTGTGGTCTGGGGTGGAAAATGACGATGCTGAAATGCTACCATGTGGACAGGTACCGATCGCCAGCCACGATCAACTTGACACGGACGAAATAATCAAGGCTAAACTGAAACGGATCGGGTCCACCAAACCAGTAACGCACGTCGGTGATATGCTGCGAGAGAGTAACGGGTTCGAGGTGTACACAAACCAGGACATCTGTTCGCAGTACATGCGGCAAGACGAGTCCCTCGCTGATGAGGGGGTGGAGCGAATCGTCGCGATCGGTGCATCACAAATAGGTCATCCGGAGCGTCCGTCACATTTCCAGCAGGTAGCCGCTGAAGCTGAACGTACCTTTGAGCTGCAGAAGGTGAGCGAAGCGTTGCGGATTTTTGAAATCTGTGACCGTACGCTGCACGACATGACCAACATTGAGCCGATGGCGAATGCGATAGGCGAGGGAAGCTCGCGAATGAGGACCAGCAACTCGACCATAGCGGCCATCAATCGTGATGAGCGAATTTCAGATCAGACTACAAAGCCAAAGATCACCGTACCCCACGTATCGTCGCTTTTCCTCGAGAAGGGTCCGTTCTTTGGGCTACCGAACAACGTTCGGCGAATGCTGCGAGACTTTCGTGGTATTGGCGAGCTGTACGATTGGCAGCAGGAGTGTCTGGACTTGCCGGCGATCGACGAGAGACGTAATTTGATCTACGCACTGCCAACGAGCGGTGGAAAGACACTGGTGGCGGAGATTCTTATGCTACGGGAGATTATTTGCCGCCTGCGGAACGTCATGTTCGTCGTGCCGTACGTTTCATCCGCTCAGGAGAAGCTGATCGCGCTCACTCCGTTCTCGATCGAGCTGCAGTTTTTATTGGAGGAGTACACCGGTGGTAGGGGACAATGTCCGCCGCTCAAACGGCACAGAAAAAACACGATCTTTGTTTGTACGATCGAAAAATCGCTCATCCTCATGAACTCTCTCATCGAGGTGGGTCGCGCGGACGAGATCGGGCTGATCGTGATCGACGAACTGCATATGATTGGAGAGCAGCGACACGGGGGCACTCTGGAGATGTTGATCACCAAGGTGCAGTCGCTACGAGCCGGAATTCAGATCGTAGGAATGAGTGCTTCTATCGGAAACTTGGGTGAATTGGCCTGTTTCATGCTAGCCGACGTTTACTGTCGCGAAAATCGGCCGGTGGAGTTGAAGGAATACATCAAGTGGGGGGAAGATCTGTTCGAGGTTCGCAGCCAAGCCGAACGCATATTTGATGTGTTAGGAGAAAAGCGAAAGTTAGAGTTTAACTACGGTGAGGAACTGCGGCGGATCGACGTGGACCATGTGATTGGTCTGATCATGGAAGTAATCCCCAAGGGTTCGTGTTTGGTGTTTTGTCCTACCAGAAACAGGTGTGAAAGTTTGTGCGCCATGCTAGCGGCCAACTTGCCGGATTCATTTGCCCAGCACCGGGCAGAGGAAAAAGCGCAGATTATAAAGTCTCTCCAGGATGACGGGTCCGTTGCACCAATCCTTCCGCATTCGTTTCGTGTCGGGGTCGCGTACCATCACGGTAGGTTAACGCAGGACGAGCGTCGTATGATCGAGGATGCATTCCGGGCCGGCATCCTTTCGGTGATCGTGTGCACTTCCACTCTGGCCGCCAGTGTGAATCTTTCGGCGAAACGTGTAATAATCTGCTCTCCTTACATTGGGAGCGATTTTTTTACGCTAAGTCGCTACAAACAAATGGTTGGCCGGGCAGGGCGTGCGGGTAAACGCGACACCGGCGATTCCATACTTATTTCCGCCATGCTCGATATTCCGCAAATTTGCGAGATGTTCTGCTCACCACTGGACTTCGCCGAGTCGGCGCTCTTGGAAGACGAAGGAGCCTGCTTGAAATCGCTCGTACTCGGCTCGATCGGACTCGGTCTTTGTAAGACACGGAATGCGCTTCAAGCGATGGTTGGAAGCACACTGCTAGCGCAGCAAGCGAAGCGACGCGAAATCGATCTCGAGGCCATCACCGATGAAACGATCGTGCAGCTGTATCAGGGCAATGCGATAAAGGCAACGCACGATAGCTGTCTGCGCAATCCCACGAACATGGTTGTACAAATCAGTGCCGCAGATGGACGATCGGAGGAAGCGGTAGGACAGGCGTTCGTTCGAGTACACAAGACACCTTCCCGTCCGGGTAAGGTTTTCAAAACGATCGATCGAACGAGCCCGCTGGAAGTGATCAACCTTGGCAAGGCGGCCATCCGAGCCGGGTTCGACATAGAGCGAGCGGTCCGGTTCTACAACGAGATGCAGGAACTAGGCAAACGACTGTGTGTGCTCGATGAGTTTGATCTGCTTTTCCTCATTCTGCTGGAGGACGGATTGGAAGTATATTTCAAAATTGAGGATTTGATCATTCTGGTAAGTACCCCTTTTTTAACGATAGCAAGTATTGTTTCTTAAACGTTAAGTGTTAAACACCGCAAGTTGAACCACAAACAACCGTGAAATATATTTGTATCCTATTTGTATTATTTGTATGTATTTGTTATCTGAAACTTATCTTTTTCATAGCTCCATAGAGCGAACCACGCTAAAGCATTCGTTTGAAAAGCACTCAAATACCATTTGTTTTGTTCTTGTATCGTTTTTTCAAAATCGAGTAGTGATGGATGAAGTAATTTTTGATGAAATTTTAGAAATGCTTTTTCTAAGAGCGAATCATGGAAGACTGCCTTCTAGTTTGTTCTTGTCTTTTCTAGGTCTTCCTCAACATATTTTTTTTAAAATAACTATAAAAAAATCTTTAGCTTGAAGTTTGAGCTTAAAGTTGCTATAATTTCATCAAATCCGACTTTCACGTAGCTTTGCAAGAAAAATTGTAAACGTTGAAGTATAGTGGTTGGACATCAAAAGAATCAACGAGTTTTCAAGTATAGAGGCAATCGTAAAAATGGGTTAGTGCGGTGATAAGGATGTGCCCTTGATATTAAGCATTAAAAAGAGGTTCAATTCAAAAAGATTATTAACTGACTGCAATACTTTTTTCAGACCAGTAAACTCTCGGATGCACTGCGGAAAATCGCCGCAAGGTACAACATCAGTCAAGTGGTTATAGAGAAAATTCTAAAGCGCCGCACTGTACCCGACGAGACAATGTTCCTAATGCAGCGTTTCTTCCGTGTGCTAATCGTACACGACCTTTGGAGCCAAACGGATCTCCAGGAAGTTGCCCTCAAGTACCGCGTGAGCGCGGGGGCGATTCAGACGCTAATGACCGCCGCCGCTGGGACAGCGCACAGTTTGCTGCGGATGTGCGAGGAAATCCCGGAACTGTGGGTGTTCCAGCACCTACTGACGGGCATGACCAAACGATTGACGCACTACTGTAAGCTCGAGCTGATGCCACTGATGGAGCTGCCATCGATGAAGCTGGTAAGTTGCGATCTCGCGGCATTCGCGTGTGGCAAAATTATAATCGTTGTTTTTTTTTTCAGGGCCGTGCCAAACAGTTGTACCGGGCGGGGTACACGACGCTCGGCTCCTTAGCCCGTGCCAAATCGAAGGAGCTGGTAGAAACCATCGAATACATGAACTACAGGACGGCGAACCAATTGATACTGAGCGCGAAGGTAATGCATGCATGCAGTTGAGGCTGATTCCACATTTTTCCATTACTACATTACAACTTGTTGTTACTTTTAGGCGAAACTTATGGAACAAGTTGATGTCCTACGCGAACAGGCCGAAGAGTATCTCTCGCAGATGAATCGTTGAACTTGTTTTGCTGATCATTGTGGTGGTAAGGAATACCATATAGCCACTCACCAACTCGCATCAGTTAGCTGTAAGAAGATAAAATGGACATAACGAAGGCTGAACTTATTACTTATTGCCAAAACGGAAGCAAACGAGATCTCTTGTTGTTGAATTAAGTGTGTTGCTTCATGTTTTCTTGAGATGAATTAACTATTTTTTACTAGAAAGACTTTTTCTTTGCATTTTCTGGTCAAAAATTTCGATTTGATGTTTTCTCAATTCTATCAAATAAAAGAATGTAAAGTCAGAACGAGGCAGTTGATTTTTTTCGGTATATTTTTTAATTTTTTGGTCGAAATTCAACGTACATTTCCTTATCGCATGACGTTCTGAAATAAATGTGTGCCAGTTGCAATTGAACCGATATAATGGTAGTTTTCTCGAACATAAACTCCATCAGCATATTGTAGAAGATCATTTTAACCTCCATGAGGACGCAGCGGTTTTCAATACGAATACTGGGTCGGATTCAAAAGGATGAAACGTGCAAGGGTAAATTTTATCGTAATTTTGCGGACTGAACCGATCTGGATCGAACTTTGCGGGGTTGAAGTAGCACTGTGGGTGGTGGTGGAGGCTTGCGATTTGAAAAATACACAACTGTGTCCTTTTCAATGGTGAGTTTTAGACATTTTCTAACGTCCACCACGTTGTCCTATGCGCACGCGAGCCAGCAGTATTTTTGCTAACAAAGATGTTAATGTTTTGGGTTAGTTTTCCAAAAAAAATTCAAAAAAAAAGCAGCTTAAACATTAGACCCAAATTTAAGATACTAGCATTTTGTTGGAAAAAATCCTCAAACGGAAGAATTTAGGTAAGAAAAAAAAGGTGCAGTCAAGGTGAGTAACAAAAATGGTTCGCAGGTATGTATTTCTGCATGATTCATGGCAACGGGTATAAACGAAAAATATTTTAATTGGAATATTGGCGGTCAGGTATAAAGTTAAACGTAGAGGACGACCGGTTTTCGACATGTTTCCAGAGATTCGGGTACGTTTGAGACCCATCAGTACGCGTGGCGTGCTTTAGTAAAGATGTTTCAAAATAATCATCAATCCTTTATTCTTTTTTTAAAGAACTGCTTTATTATTAGGCACGAAATAAATCATATCCGATACGTATTTGCGTCTTTCTTTAGATAATTCCGAAGTATAACGTTAAAACACGCAACTTTCATTTTATGGAAGCATTATGCAAAGACTACAGGAAGTCGGTCATATGACTGAATGACCAATCTTTGAATGCACATTCAACTTTCAACGGAAAATATGAGCAGACCAATAAGAAATAGCGTCTTCTCGTAGAATTTTAATAAGATTGCCGTACAAAAACGCAACTATAATTATTCGGAAGAATTTTGGTAAGATGGCAAGAAGTTGGTCATATGGCTAAATGACCTTTCTTTAAAAGCATATTTATACCATCACACTTCTTTTAACGGGAAATACAAGCAGACCAATGAGAAAAATCGGCTTCCTATTCAATAAGTTTGCCGGAAAAATATGCAATTATAATTGATGGAAGCATTACGGTCAAAACACTGGAGGGAGATAGCATTCCGTGGTGGTTGTTGTCACTCGTATAAATCGTTCACCTACCTCCAACTGATTTGGAACGTTTTCGAAACGGTGTGATCGGTTGATCGGCTGCGCCGCCCCATGAGGTACGCGGCTTCGAACCTTTGACTTTTTTCTCGATGCTGGCCAAATCGACCGCGTTCAGCAACGTGTTATCTAGCTCCAAAAGTTTCGTACTTAAGTCATCTTTAGGTTTGCTGGTACAAGCTGTGACCGGTGCTCGGAAATCAACCGGGTTTGCTGCCGGCGCTGCTGGTGCTACGCCCCTGGCTGCCGAACGCTGATTCGGTGAAATCAAGCATTTCCTCGCCGTTGTGGGAAGCTTCTGTCGACCGCGGGAACTTCGATTTCCCGACATGGCTGGCAATCTGTTTTTTATGTAAAGTAATGAGAAGCTTTAATCAAAACAAAGTTGCATTTATTTTTCACTGTATTTTAATGTCGTCATAACAATCTGCACCTGCTTAGGAAAATGACAAACTTACAATTCCCCAACGAGTGAAGAGGAAGAGGTGTGCTCTGATTTTATTTGACAATCATAAATCGGATGTGTCGCATTGACAATGCGTGTGATTTCTTTTTGGGGATAATAATAAATTCAGATTGAACGGAAATTATATGCAAACACAGTTATTTCGGGTTGTCGCGTTATTCATTTTGCTAACGAACATGAAAGCTGAAAGAAAACATTTCTACCGATACACTTCATTGAAGGTCTTCCCGGTCGAAGCCGCTTATATCGTCAAATAAACAAAACCGGGAATAAATCGAGTTTTTCGCAACCGGTCCCGTATGATGATATATTTTTGGAAAGGTAAAATGGAGACGAAGAAGATTTATTTAATTTCGATTTGGTCAGATGCTGATTAAAAAAAAGTCTTTTAGCGCAGAAACAAATACAAAATTAATAACCGTATGAAGTTTACTCTTCGGCAATTGTCTTCTGTGTCAGCATGTTTACAAAATGCGGGTTCAGTTCTTCCAGTAGGTGGTCGTAGATTAATAAAAAAAAATAATTTTTTTTTCATGTTTTAATGCTTGAAATAGTACTTAGTTTTTGAAAAATTAAAACATAATTATCTCAAGTCCGAGCACTGACGACAAGCAAATAGGATAAAGATGTATAATTAAAGAACACATTTCTACGGGTAAACTTTACCGAAGGTGATTCCGGTGAGCTGTATATTGTCTAATAAGCAAATCCGGGAATAAGTTGTGTTGTTTGCAACCGATCTCGCATAATTATATATTTTTGGAATGGTAAATTGCGGACCAAGAAAACTTATTTCATTTCGATATGGTCAGATGAAGATTAAAAAAAGTCTTTTGTAGCAGAAACGAACCATTATTTCAACAACGTATGGAGGTGGTTTCAATGAAAGCATGTTTACAAAATGCGGGTTCAGTTCTTCAAGTAGGAGGTCGAATATCAATAAAAAAATGATTTTATTTTATGTTTTCATGCTTGAAATAGTACTTTGTTTTTGAAAAATTAAAACATGTTTATCTCGATTTTGAGCAATGACGACAAACAAATAGAATGAAGATGTATAATTAAAGAACACATTTCTACGGGTAAACTTTACCGAAGGTGATTCCGGTGGGCTGTATTTTGTCAAATAAGCGAATCCGGGAATAAGTTGTGTTGTTTGCAACCGATCTCGCATTGTTATATATTTTTGGAATGGTAAATTGCGGACCAAGAAAACTTTTTTTATTTCGATATGTTCGGATGCAGGTTAAAAAAAGTATTTTGTAGCAGAAACGAACCATTATTTCAACAACGTATGAAGGTGGTTTCAATGAAACCATGTTTACAAAATACGTGTTCAGTTCTTCAAGTAGGTCTTCGATGAGCAACGAATAAAATAATTTCATTTCTTGTTTTTTTGAATTTTGAAATTTTATAATTGAAAAATTATAAATTTGTTATCATAAGACGTATTTCGAAGAAAGCAGGAGAAAGATGAATGTTGAAAGAACATATTTTTAAGATTGCGGTTCATCGTAGGTGCACCATGGTACTGGTCATCACTGCTGATATCGGAAAAACCACAAAACCGGAAATAAGTCTGGTTGTAAGAACCCGATCTCGTATTATTATATATTTTTGGAATGGTATTTTAGAGACCAAAAGCTTCATTTTTATTATATATGCGCAGATGTAAATAAAACAAAAATCTGTTACAGCAGAAACAAATAATTATACCGTATGAAGTTGACTTTTTGACAATTGTCTTCCATTTCGTCGTGTTTACAAATTGTGGGTTCAGTTCTCCAACGAAAATAATGAAATCCAACGAACAAATTTTAAATTATTCTTGTTTTGAAATAAGTTGCTCACTCTGGCCGTTATTTTTAATTTAATGATGATTCTTCCACATGACCGCAACAATACTGGAACATTTACGCTGAAAGAAACAACGTTTTCTTGATTTCGTTTGTGAGCTATTGAAAAATTAATAACTCCTTTTCGTTCAACTGACATTTCGGGAAGCAGGACAGAGAATCGACTCAATGTACCTGCCGAAAAAAACGACGCCATTTTACAGACGCCTTCCTACGGACGAAAGAAGCAGACTCAACCAATTTACTACAGAAAAAATAAAAAGTTTCGTGCAGAAAATGGCCTCGAGTTGGATAAACGCTACTGAGGATATGTTCGCATCGGCGGAGACCGAACAATGTGCGAATATCGGTAACGTTCCTGCCGAACAGTGGACGGTAGCCGAGTACGATGATTTGGTCCACCAGCTTCGAGCAATTTTGCCAGCGGAGGACGAGAAGAAAGCAGACGACCGGATTCAGCAAATAAATTGGACTCGCGTCGCTGTAGGCAACCATACGCCCGAAGAAGCAAAGAAGGCGACAAAAATGTTGTTGCAGAGAGTCGACGCGTATCGGACGCTGGACGAAATGCTCTGCATCGTGCAGAAGAAAGGAGTCCGGGAGTGTTTGGGCGAGACGCCGAAAACTACACAACCAAAAATGCAACAATATTCGTAAGTCTTAAATAATCAACCAAAAGGTGCCTTGGTTTTCATTGATTGTATTGTTTGTTTTGTTTTGATTATTTCTAGCTACCAGAACCAAACCAAAACAACATACAACAAGATAGCAAACCGCACCATAACACCTTACAATATTTTTACAAAACAACACAGCACCTTAAATCTGACTTGCGCCGACCGGAAAAAGCTGTGGAAGCATGCTGATCCTACCACGAAACTGCCTTATATCATCGAAGCATCGCGTTCGGAAAACCACCGGCTTACAAAGGAAGAAAAGCGGCTGTTTGACGAGGCAAACGGAAAGCCCCAATCCGTTCCACTCACTACAATTGATTACTTCGTCGCAAAGTACGGCCAACATAAACCACCATATACAGCAGCGAGGTGTCACCGGGCTGCAAGGAAGCGATTCCACCGACTGCCAACAGTCCGCAAAGCAGCATTCGAGAAAGAACACCAGGACGCCCTGATAAGATACATCACCGAACATATGGCGTATATTGATACATGTTCATCTTTTCAGAGGCAGGCGGAGTGGGAGGAGCTGGATCGGTACATGCAGGCTGTGCTACCGAAAACTCAAGTGGTGGACGAAGACCAGGCCAGATGCAGCGACGATGATTTCCACGACTTGCCGATTGCGGAGTCGACGGCGCTGGACGATGCATCCCTTTTTGGCCATCATGTGGATCAGCACAACAGCCGTGCTAAACGTAGAAAACCGAACAACTCATCGTCGTCGTCGAGCGTCCACGCGCTCACACTATTTTAATATGAAAAATTAATTTAACTATTATTAATGCATGCCTTCAAATAATTTAATGCATGCAAAAATGACTAACCACGTTCAATTTAAAGTAATGCATGCCATATAATGAATAAGTGCATGCAAATGTAGATGTAGCTTTTTCATTTAAAATAAATGCATGCAAATAAACAATTGTTAAAACTATATCACTCGTGTTCAATTTATTTGAGTTATGGCTACGTTTTCCCCATTTTGCTGCTCGCACTCTTTTATTTCAATTTCGCTTGCAGTCGATATTTATTTTGGAGATTGAATCCTCGTTTCAAAAAAAAAAAACACTTCGTGCATGATAAGCTGCATCTCCTAAACCCAGCAAAGCATAGCATGGAACACAAAAAAAGCGTAGCTCAGGCTGTATCAAACCAATCTCGCAAAACAAATAAGTTTTGGAAACGTTATGCGGAGTCCAACAACATCCCGTCGAGAGCGAGAAGATGCGATGGTTTTTTTAGTAAAATCTTGAGCTAGGGGAAACATCACTGATTTTGGCCCCGTTGAGCCGGTTTTCGGTACCGTAAAAAACACAAAATCAAGCGTAGCTCAGGCTGTATCAAACCAATCTCGCAAAACAAATAAGTTTTGGAAACGTTATGCGGAGTCCAACAACATCCCGTCGAGAGCGAGAAGATGCGATGGTTTTTTAGTAAAATCAGGTATGAGGGGAGACATCACTGATTTTGGCCCCGTTGAGCCGGTTTTCGGTACCGTGTAAAACACAAAATCAAGCGTAGCTCAGGCTGTATCAAACCAATCTCGCAAAACAAATAAGTTTTGGAAACGTTTTGCGGAGTCCAACAACATCCCGTCGAGAGCGAGAAGATGCGATGGTTTTTTAGTAAAATCAGGTATGAGGGGAGACATCACTGATTTTGGCCCCGTTGAGCCGGTTTTCGGTACCGTAAAAAACACAAAACCTTGCGTAGCTCAGGCTGTATCAAACCAATCTCGCAAAACAAATAAGTTTTGGAAACGTTATGCGGAGTCCAACAACATCCCGTCGAGAGCGAGAAGATGCGATGGTTTTTTAGTAAAATCAGGTATGAGGGGAGACATCACTGATTTTGGCCCCGTTGAGCCGGTTTTCGGTACCGTAAAAAACACAAAACCTTGCGTAGCTCAGGCTGTATCAAACCAATCTCGCAAAACAAATAAGTTTTGGAAACGTTATGCGGAGTCCAACAACATCCCGTCGAGAGCGAGAAGATCCGATGGTTTTTTTATCAAATCAGGTATGAGGGGAGACATCACTGATTTTGGCCCCGTTGAGCCGATTTTCAGTACCGTAAAAAACACAAAACGTTGCGTAGCTCAGGCTGTATCAAACCAATCACGCAAAACAAATAAGTTTTGGAAACGTTATGCGGAGTCCAACAACATCCCGTCGAGAGCGAGAAGATGCGATGGTTTTTTAGTAAAATCAGGTATGAGGGGAGACATCACTGATTTTGGCCCCGTTGAGCCGGTTTTCAGTACCGTAAAAAACACAAAACGTTGCGTAGCTCAGGCTGTATCAAACCAATCACGCAAAACAAATAAGTTTTGGAAACGTTATGCGGAGTCCAACAACATCCCGTCGAGAGCGAGAAGATCCGATGGTTTTTTAGTCAAATCAGGTATGAGGGGAGACATCACTGATTTGGACCCCGTTGAGCCGGTTTTCGGTACCGTAAAAAACACAAAATCAAGCGTAGCTCAGGCTGTATCAAACCAATCTCGCAAAACAAATAAGTTTTGGAAACGTTATGCGGAGTCCAACAACATCCCGTCGAGAGCGAGAAGATGCGATGGTTTTTTAGTAAAATCAGGTATGAGGGGAGACATCACTGATTTTGGCCCCGTTGAGCCGGTTTTCGGTACCGTAAAAAACACAAAATCAAGCGTAGCTCAGGCTGTATCAAACCAATCTCGCAAAACTAATAAGTTTTGGAAACGTTATGCAGAGTCCAACAACATCCCGTCGAGAGCGAGAAGATGCGATGGTTTTTTAGTAAAATCAGGTATGAGGGGAGACATCACTGATTTTGGCCCCGTTGAGCCGGTTTTCGGTACCGTAAAAAACACAAAACCTTGCGTAGCTTAGGCTGTATCAAACCAATCTCGCAAAACAAATAAGTTTTGGAAACGTTATGCGGAGTCCAACAACATCCCGTCGAGAGCGAGAAGATGCGATGGTTTTTTAGTAAAATCAGGTATGAGGGGAGACATCACTGATTTTGGCCCCGTTGAGCCGGTTTTCAGTACCGTAAAAAACACAAAATCAAGCGTAGCTCAGGCTGTATCAAACCGATCTCGCAAAACAAATAAGTTTTGGAAACGTTATGCGGAGTCCAACAACATCCCGTCGAGAGCGAGAAGATGCGATGGTTTTTTAGTAAAATCAGGTATGAGGGGAGACATCACTGATTTTGGCCCCGTTGAGCCGGTTTTCGGTACCGTAAAAAACACAAAACCTTGCGTAGCTCAGGCTGTATCAAACCAATCTCGCAAAACAAATATGTTTTGGAAACGTTATGCGAAGTCCAACAACATCCCGTCGAGAGCGAGAAGATGCGATGGTTTTTTAGTAAAATCAGGTATGAGGGGAGACATCACTGATTTTGGCCCCGTTGAGCCGGTTTTCGGTACCGTAAAAAACACAAAATCAAGCGTAGCTCAGGCTGTATCAAACCAATCTCGCAAAACAAATAAGTTTTGGAAACGTTATGCGGAGTCCAACAACATCCCGTCGAGAGCGAGAAGATACGATGGTTTTTTAGTAAAATCAGGTATAAGGGGAGACATCACTGATTTGGACCCCGTTGAGCCGGTTTTCGGTACCGTAAAAAACACAAAATCAAGCGTAGCTCAGGGTGTATCAAACCAATCTCGCAAAACAAATAAGTTTTGGAAACGTTATGCGGAGTCCAACAACATCCCGTCGAGAGCGAGAAGATGCGATGGTTTTTTAGTAAAATCAGGTATGAGGGGAGACATCACTGATTTTGGCCCCGTTGAGCCGGTTTTCAGTACCGTAAAAAACACAAAATCGAGCGTAGCCCAGGCAGCATCAAACCCATCTCGCAAAACGAAACTGTTTTGGAAACGTTATGCGGAGTCCAACAACATCCCATCGACAGAGAGAAAAAAGTGGACGGAATACGTGTTTATTAATAAACCATACAAAATAGCCTCTTCATCGGTGTTCTACACTACCGAAATAGTTTTCAAGTGCGATTTTTACCATCAATGTGAGTAACCGATGAAGTTAAAGAATGTGATTTGGCCGTGACCTAGACTAACAAACGGTTTATTTTTCTCCGAATCCGAGTAGTCACAGGTATGTGCCCAATACCGAACTTTTTTCATCTGGAAGGTCAATGCAACCAATGTGTTAACGGCGACGCGCGAGCCATACGAACGGGTGTTTTTCCTCAGAATTCCAGCAACAAAATGTGTGCACCGATTGAACCTGACTCTCAAACCATAATTGCATTTCAAGGGCAGTCATTTTTAAAGCTTAGGCTAACCGGAGCGTAGAACTAGCGGAATGCAGTTAAATAACCAGCGGAGTGGAGTTTTATTTTCATTAAAAATAATGAATCCTGGTTTTTCTGTTTTTGTTTTTAGTCCTTCCTTCCTTCCTAATGTGGTGCTCTTCGTCATTCGACTGGGAATAGGACGGGTTGATTGCAACCGATCTCGCATTATTATATATCGATGGAAAAGTAATTTGAAGGCAACAAAGATTAATTTTATTTCAATATCCGCATATGGCTATTAAAATAAAGTCTGTTGAAACAGAAAAACATGTATTCCGTATGAAGTTTTCTTTTTGACAATATTCTTCAATGTCATCGTGTTTACAAGATGCGGGTTCAGTTCTTCAAAAAGCATAAAGAAAACCAATGAACCAATTTTTTTATTATTCTAGTTTTAAAAAGAATTGTTCTCTCTAGTCGTTATTCAAAATTTAGTCATGTTTCTTTCACATAATCGAAATATTATTGGCACATTCACGCAGAAAGAAACAACGTGTTCTAAATATTATTTGTGAACTATTGTCAAATAATAAATTCCTTTTTCGTTCAACTGACGTTTTGGGAAGCAGGACAGAAGATGTCCATCTTATCCGATGTACCTGCCGCAAAAAACGACGCCATTTTGCAGACTCATTTCTACGGTCAAAAAAAGCAGACGCAACAAGTTACTCTCCAGAAAAAATAAAAAGTTTGGTGAAGAAAATGGCTTCCAATCTGATGAATGCAAGTGAGGATCTGTTCGGATCGGCGGACTCCGAACAAGGAGCGAATTTCGGAAACGTAGCTGCCGAACAGTGGACGGAATCAGAGTACAATGATTTGGTCCACGGGCTTCGAGCAATTTTGCCAGCAGAGGACGTGCTAAATGCAGATGCCCGGCTGCAGGAAATAGACTGGGCTCGCGTCGCTGTCGGCAACCGTACGGCCGAAGAAGCAAAGAGCGCTACTAAAATGTTGTTGCAGACCATAAACATGCATCGGACGCTGGACGAAATGCTCTGCATCGTGCAGAAGAAAGGAGTCCGGGAGTGTTTGGGCAAGACGCCGAAAACAACCCCACAAGAAATGCAACAATATTCGTAAGTCTTAAATAATCAACCAAAAGGTTCCTTTGTTTTCATTGACTGTATTGTTTGTTTTGTTTTGTTTATTTCTAGCCACCAGAACCAAACCAAAACAACATACAACAAGAAAGCAAACCGCACCATAACACCTTACAATATTTTTACAAAACAACACAGCACCTTAAATCTGACTTGCGCCGACCGGAAAAAGCTGTGGAAGCATGCTGATCCTGCCACGAAACTGCCTTATATCATCGAAGCATCGCGTTCGGAAAACCACCGGCTTACAAAGGAAGAAAAGCGGCTGTTTGACGAGGCAAACGGAAAGCCCCAATCCGTTCCGCTCACTACAATTGATTACTTCGTCGCAAAGTACGGACAACAAAAACCACCATATACCGCAGCGAGGTGTCACCGGGCTGCAAGGAAGCGATTCCACCGACTGCCGACAGTCCGCAAAGCAGCATTCGAGAAAGAACACCAGGACGCCCTGATAAGATACATCACCGAACTAATGGCGTATATTGATATATGTTCATCTTTTCAGATGCAGGCGGAGTGGGACGAGCTGGATCGGTACATGCAGGCTGTGCTAACGAAAACTCAAGTGGTGGACGAAGACCAGGAAAGTTGCAGCACCGGTGATTTCGACGGCTTGCCGATTGCGGAGTCGACGGCGCTGGACGATGCAACCCTTTTTGGCTGTTTGGATCAACGCAACAGGGGTGCTAAACGAAGGAAACCGGACAATTCATCGTCGTCGTCAAGCGTCCACTCGCTCAATCTATTTTAATAGGAAAAATTAATTTAACTTTATTAGTGCATGCCTTTAATTAATTTAATGCATGCAATAAAATAAATTAATGCATGCAAATGTAGACATAGCTTATTTTTAATGCATGCAAATAAACAAACATCACATATAAAACATTCGTGTTCAAGTTATTTATGCAAAGGCTTCATTTTCGCTGGATTCGTTACTCGCATTATTTATTTCGCTATCGCTGGCTCTCGATGTTTATGATGACTTATATTACATGCACGATTTAACTCACATATTGGGTTTCGTTTGAGTTTGATGTTAGCCCGAAACTTTTGCAGGAAAAATTTGATCATCATAGTCGTGAACATCACCCGGCAGTTAGCAAATCTGCCGTCGAGTAAAATTCGTGTAAATGTTCTATCAGCCATAATAAAAAAACGGCTGACATAGTCAAGCTGCAATAAACATACTTGTGTTTTGTTGAAAACTATCCTCGAACGAAAGAATTTACTAAAAACACAAAATGCGTTTCCTGAGCGAGTATCTATAAAGAGCAAGTATCTACGAAAATAAAACTCAATTAAAATTAATGCAAGGAAAGAAAAGACTTTCAACGATAAGACGCTCGTATTCAAGCAATTTGAGCTTTGGCTTCATTTTTCCTTGCTTCGATACTCGCACTCGTTGAATTCACTCTCGCTGGCTCTCGTGATTTATTTTGCTGTTTTATTTCACGTTTCACACGCGCTTCATGCACGATTTCACTCATTTTTCACGCCAAAAATGTTACAAAGTTCGCCCTCGTTTAATATTTTTAAACGGAATGGTTAACAGCTATGCGAGATATGTCTAACTTGATGGGCTGTGACCGTTAACGCTTAGATCTTGTTCACCATCGGTCCATTTTGTTACATGAGCTACAAGTTTTGCTTTAACTTGAAAGCGAACAGATGATGTCTCGGTTTGCTGTTCCAGCAGAAGTTTTATCATTTAAAACGCCTGTGAAACACGAGCTAGTATTGTACCCATCGTGTCAGCAAGTACAAAATGTTGCACACAGGTAGAGTTTTAGCGCACTTTTCATGGAAACAGGTAACGAAAGATTAATTTTTGATTGGAATATTGGCAGGCAGGTATATAGTTAAACGAAAAGTACAACTCATTTTTACTCCCGTCCCGAACGAAACAGTTTTGGAAACATATGATGTATGCAGCCGATCATCACGCGCGAGGTTGGTTTTTATTTGTACTCGCATAAAATGCGCCTTATGGCAACTCCAGAAAACATGATTATATTTTGTTTTTGTAATTTATGCCGTAAAAGATAATAACAACCTTTCTGAAACTGTGCCTAGCAAGGCGCTCGGTTGTATACAGCCATAACGATAATTCATCATTCAGGTACCTTATTCTGCCATGCCAAGAGTACACCGCGATCGGTCAACGACCCAAACGACCGATTAGCCGTCAAGGGAAAAAAAAAATTTGTTGCGAAAAATTCTGGTGCAAAAGCTCCGAATGAACCTTGGTAACTGTAACCAATGACGTAACGGCGACGCCGTGAAAAAACAGGTGATGTAATCAACCAAGTCATTCTAACGGTTTCTTTTTCGCCGAATTCAAGCAACGAAAGTAGGGCACGCACGGTCATTGACCCAGATTTAGCCAATACGATAGTTGAAGGACGGACTCCAGTGGCATAAAACGAGCGAAAGAGAGAGCATGCTTCGGCATCGCGCCAGCACAACCGAGAAGGAGAGTGCAGCAGAGTAACGTTCGCTCTCACACTGTGTTGGGTTTTGCCACAAAAACTGGCGTGTGTGAGCGAGACAACGCATGAGCCAGACGAGCGTGCGAACAGAAACGTTGGAAACTCCGCACATTTGCAAACACAGTAGAACCGTATGAGGTTAATAGTTTGTGAGAAAACTTTGTATTCTTTTAAAAATAAATGTAATGTTCTATTTTAATTGGACTATGAAACAAATACATCCGTCTAGAATGTTACACATAATTTCTTGGCGTACGATCAAGTTTGTTCAAGGCAAGCTTTATACGTATTTAATTCCATTTCGGCGGATTTCCTCCAACTGCCTCATAGTGCATCTGTTACAGCATGTGCGAGCTTCGACTTCATAGCAGACACACTCTGGCGCACCTGGCTTTCTGCTCCGTGTGCCAGAAAGAGAACGTAAACGCAAAGTCGAAATCTGCGAGTAAACTATACGGGTTGCTGTATGGTTACCGGCTGCGGTGAACTCGGCGCAAACGTTTGACGGCTAATATTTTGAGAAAAAATAAACATTTTTTAACTAAGTCATCGCCATATTCCCCTCTTTCACTGCCTCATTTTCTTTCACTAATGGTATCGAAATAAAAGAATCCAATGTTTCGGCTTATTTTTGCTAATAAAAACAAATACAAGCTTTCTAAATCTTTGCCCAGCTTACCGCTCGGTTACATACTGCCCATGCGATAATTCATGAAAAGTACCATGCACTGGATGGCCAAGTGTTCGCCACTGTTGAAGACATGCATGAGCCGTTAGCAAGAATTAAACAGCAGCCCGATCGTTTTTCACTTCGCTTAGTTACGCCTTTTAAAGAGACTGCCCTTGAAATATAAAGTTGGTTTCAGGGTCAGGGTCAATCGATGTACAGCATTCGTTGCTGGAATTCGAAGGAAAAAGAACCGCTACTATGACTGGCGCGACACCGTTATCTCATTGGTGGCATTGAAATTGCAGGAGAAACCAGTTCGGAACTGTTGCATACCGGTTGTGGCGCACTTGGCGCATACGTATGACTACTCGTATTCGGGGGAAAATTACCCGTTGGTTAAACTTGGTCATGGTCATATTCCCCTCTGTTACTTTTTCCTTTTCCAACATTAATGATAAAGATCGCCCTTGAAAACCATTTCGTTACTGTAGAACACCGACGATAAGGCAATTATGCATGGTAAATTGATAAACACGTATCTCGTTCACTATTTTTGTCACTCATGTGCTTCGGCGCTATCGCCCTTTTCGGTAGCTGAGATCAAAATTCTATACACGGACAAAATATACGCCTTGTGGCGAACAACATTTAAACCAAACAATAATCCTCTAGCTCGTATGCAACAGTTTGTGCTGTTTTATCAGACGTTTTTAAATTTGAGACGCCAGTGAAACACGAGCTAAAATTGAACCTAATTTGTATCTAAGGTTTATGGGTACGTTTCATACAAACGGGTAGAGGCCTTCAATTAATTATCGGCATGTTGGTACGCAGGTAGATAATTAAAAAGAAAGTACGATCGTTCTAGAGATTCAGGTACGATGCTGCTAGAGATTCAGGTTGATGCTTCTATTGATTCAGGTACGTTTAAGACACAACAGTTCGCGTGGTGCGTGATCGATAGCATTCTAAGCGCTATCTTGCCCGCCCTTAATTTCAAACAATCATAGATGAGGGCAGACACCACCGATTTTGGCTTCGTTGAGCCGGTTTTCGGTACCGTAAAAAACACAACACCAAGCGTAGCTCTGGCTGCATCAAACCAATCCCGCAAAACACAACAGTTTTGGAAACGTATGCTGTATTCAGCCGATCATATCGCGCGGGGGTGGTATGCTGACGGGGGTATATAATAAAACAACAATACCCGTCTGCACCAAACGATGGTTTTTGGGTTTAATTTTGTTGTTGCACACAATGACAACCTTTCAGAACTTTCATTGCCCATATCAAAGATTTTTCCCCCGTTAAGCCGGTTTTTAGTACCGTTAAAAACACAAAATCAAGCGTAGCTCAGGCTGCATCAATCCAATCTCGCGAAACAGTACTGTTTTGGAAACGTTGGAAACGAAATAGCGGCAAGTTGGTGACGAGGTAGCAAGTTGGCGTAGAATAATTTTAAACTATTCATGTTGTACCCAACAAAAAACCATACGTTGCCAAGGCGCTAGCTGGCCTGTAAGGTGGACATATGGGTGATTCAAGGTTTGTACCCAAGTATGGCCAAGTATGGTGAAAACAGGGTAAGGTACCAAGTACCATGAATAACTTCGGCTGTAGATGACCCAGCGAGACAATTGGCATATCGTTGGAAAGGTCTTGGGGAGACCTATCTACCCTGAAAGTTTCATGAGGCTGAGTTGAAAGACCACGGAGATATTAGGTGATGATGGTTCAATTCGGCGACCAAGTCGCAGGAAATGGCACTTGACCAAAATCACCCTTGAAAGGTGAATACCGGCTGACCGGTAAGAGATAGCGACTTGGCGTAAAATATTTATATGTTGGACGTTAGAAGACGCAACTTTCATTATATGGAAGCAACCCGATCAGGGTGCTCCAAGTCGGTCGTTTGATCGGTTTATGGTTTGGGCCGACCATGTGCTGTACCAGGTTGAGGTACCTTTCATGAATTATAACTCGGTCAGTTTGCCTTCGAGCGACTAGTTGCAGTGTGTTTTGGAATGGTCTTAAATGGGACTATCAAGGAAAAATACGAATAGAAAATCAGCATGTTGGTGGCCGAAGCTATTAGTGAAACATAGAGCAACAAAGGTCCAAAAACTAACGAAATGAGACTTGCACCAAGAATAACGGCAAGTTGGAGACGAGTTAGCAAGTTGGCGTAGAATATTTATAAACGGTGCATTATATGGCCAACAAAAAAGTATATGGGGACAAGGCGGTAGCTGGCCCCCAAAGTGGAGATATGGGTGATTCATGTTTTGCACCCAAGTACGAACAAGTATGGTGAAAACAGGGTAAGGTACCAAGTACCATGAATAACTTCGGCTGTCGATGGCCTAGCGAGACAATTGGCAACCTGTTGGAAAGGTCTTGGGGAGACCTATCTACCCTGAAAGTTTCATGGGGCTGAGTTGAAAGACCACGGAGATATTAGGTGATGATGGTCCAATTCGGGGACCAAGTCGCAGGAAATGGCACTTGACCAAAATCACCCTTGAAAGATGAATACCGGCTGACCGGTAAGAGATAGCGACTTGTCGTAGAATATTTATATGTTGGACGTTGGAAGACGCAACTTTCATTATATAGGAGCAACCCGGTCAGGGTGCTCCAAGTCGGTCGTTTGGTCGGTTTACGGTTTGGGCCGACCATGTGCTGTACCAGGTAGAGGTACCTTTCATGAATTATAACTCGGTCAGTTTGCCACCGAGCGACAAGTTGCGTTGTGTTTTGGAATGGTCTTGAGTAACACTATTACGGAAAAATACGAACAGAAAATCCGCATGTTGGTGGGCGAAGCTATTAGTGAAACATAGAGCAACAAGGGTTCAAAAACTAATGAAATGAGACTTGGACCAAGAATAACGGCAAGTTGGAGACGAGGTAGCAAGTTGGCGTAGAAAATTTATAAACTGTGCATAATATGACGAACAAAAAAGTATATGGGGACAAGGCGGTAGCTGGCCCCCAAAGTGGAGATATGGGTGATTCATGTTTTGCACCCAAGTACGAACAAGCATGGTGAAAACAGGGTAAGGTACCAAGTACCATGAATAACTTCGGCTGTAGATGGCCTAGCGAGACAATTTGCATATCGTTGGAAAGGTCTCGGGTAGACCTATCTACCCTGAATGTTTCATGAGGCTGAGTTGAAAGACTACGGAGATATTAGGTGATGATGGTTCAATTCGTTGACCAAGTCGCAGGAAATGGCACTTGACCAAAATCACCCTTGAAAGGTGAATACCGGCTGACCGATAAGAGATAGCGACTTGTCGTAGAATATTAATATGTTGGACGTTGGAAGATGCAACTTTCATTATATGGGAGCAACCCGGTCAGGGTGCTCCAAGTCGGTCGTTTGGTCGGTTTACGGTTTGGGCCGACCATGTGCTGTACCAGGTTGAGGTACTTTTCATGAATTATAACTCAGTCAGTTTGCCTCCGAGCGACAATCTACGGTGTGATTTGGAATGGTCCTGAGTGGGACTATCAAGGAAAAATACGCAAAGAAATTCAGCATGTTGGTGGGCGAAGCTATTAGTAAAACATAGAGCAACAAAGGTCCAAAAACGAATGAAATGGGACTTGGACCAAGAATAACGGCAGGTTGAAGACGAGCTAGCAAGTTGGCGTAGAATATTTATAAACTGTGCATTATATGACCAACAAAAAAGTATATCGGGCCAAGGCGCTGGCTGGCCTCCAAAGCGGTGATATGGGCGATACAAAGTGTGTACCCAAGTGCGAACAAGTATGGTGAAAACAGGGTAAGGTACCAAGTACCATGAATAACTTCGGCTGTAGATGGCCTAGCGAGACAATTGGCATATCGTTAGAAAGGTCTTGGGGAGACCTATCTACCCTGAAAGTTTCATGGGGCTGAGTTGAAAGACCACGGAGATATTAGGTGATGATGGTCCAATTCGGGGACCAAGTCGCAGGAAATGGCACTTGACCAAAATCACCCTTGGAAGGTGAATACCGGCTTACCGGTAAGAGATAGCGACTTGGCGTAGAATATTCATACGTTTGGCAGGTAAAGACGCAACTTTCATTATATGGGAGCAACCCGATCAGGGTGCTCCAAGTCGGTCGTTTGGTCGGTTTATGTTTTGGGCCGACCACGTGGTGTACCAAATTGAGGTACCTTTCATGAATTATAACTCGGTCAGTTTGCCACCGAGCGACAAGTTGCTGGGTGTTTTGGAATGGTATTGAGTGGAACTATCAAGGAAAAATAAAAATAGAAAATCAGCTTATCCATGGCCGAAGCTATTAGTGAATCATATAGCAAAATGGGTCCAAAAACGAACGAAATGGGACTTGGACCAAGAATAACGGCAAGTTGGAGAAGAGATAGCAAGTTGGCGTAGAACAATTATAAACTGTGCATGGTATGACCAACAAAAAAGTATATGTGGCCCAGGCGGTAGCTGGCCTCCAAAGTGGAGATATGGGTGATTCATGGTTTGCACCCAAGTATGGCAAAAACTGGTAGAGGTACCTTTCATGAATTATAACTCAGGCTGTATGGCACTTAGCGGGTCGCTTGGCTCTGGTGTGAAATAGTCTTGAGTGGGACTATCAAGGAAAAATACGAACAAAAAATCACCATGTCCACGGACGAAGGTATTAGCGAAACTTAGAGCGAAATTGCGACCAAGTCGCTGGAAATGGCCCTTGAACCAAGTATACCGTCAAGGCGGTACGAGATAGCGAGTTGACGTAGAACATTTATAAGTTTGCCTTTACGAGACAAAAGTTTAGTTATATGGGGTCAACCCGCCCAGGGTTGTCCAAGTCGGTCATATGGCTGATCGAAATTTTCGACCAAGTACTGAGAAAACAGGGTAAGGTACCAAGTACCTCGAATAACTTCGGCTGTAGATGTCCGAGCGAAGCAAACGGCATAGCGTTGGAAAGGTCTTGAAGTGCTCTAAACACCCTAAAAGTATGAGAACGCTATCTGGAAAACTCGTGGAGATATTAGCGAAACATAGGGCCCAAAAGATACCAAGTCGCAGGAAACGGGCCCTCCAAGAACACCTTAAAATCCCAATTACGGCTAAGTTGCAGGCCAGCTAGCGAAGTGAAATGTTCTAAACATAACTAAAACACGTTGATGCGCAACTTTTTGAATAAGAACTTTTTTCGATATCTGGCCCCCAAAGGGGGGATATGGGCGATCCAAGGATTTTTCCAAGTTTCGGTACTTTTTACGGTATCGCTCATAGCTCCGGCTGTATGCAAGCAAATGGCAACCTAAGACATGATTTGGAAAGGTAGTGAGTAGTACTAACTTACGTTAGAACACAGCGAAGCGCTATCGGTTCATGGCAAGGCCGATATAAGCAGTCAAAAATGAAAAATGTTGACAAAATGAACAAAAATTACTTTGGTACGCGAATAGTGGCCAGGGATGAAGAGGTACGAAGGTGGTGAGGAATAATTATAATTAGGGCTTGGGACGCTCTAAAAGTTTGCCGAAGACCGCAAAGCGCTCAGACCCATAGAAAGTGGCCATTTGGGCCGAACAGTGCGTGCAAAGAGGTGAAAAAGCAAAAATTGCACTTTGTGGGGCGATTTGCGGGGGGAAGGAGGGGTCGGAGGGGTAAATGTCTAATGGCCAAAAAGTCTTATCTCATCAAGATCTAAAACATTGCCGAAGACCGCAAAGCGCTAGCTCGCAATCGAAAAATCGCGATTTTGAAAATTTTCTAAGTGTTGGGCCCCCTAAGGAAAGGTAACAAAAATCACCTTTGGTCCCAATTTTGAGCATGAAGGAGTCGTTTCCGAGGCATGGTGTCTTCGGCAAAAAGTTTCATCTACTCGAGTACTTACGACTAGTCAAATAAAAAATTGAGAAACACAAACGGTATGGCTATGCCGAAGCTCGATACACCCGAAAAAACCCCAAAAAAGTCGAAAATGTCGAAAAATGAGAAAACCCTATATTCGTACTCTACTCGAGCCCTAAATATTGAAAAGTGAAACCCGCGATCGATTTGGAACAAAAAATTGACCTAGGCAAAAATGTATGACGTTCCGCACCTTTGAAAAATCTGGTAAGTGTATTTTAGACAGACTCGAAAAAAGTCGCCCCGAGTCCCCTTACGTTGAAAATCCGAAAAAGTCGAAATTGTTGAAAATGTTAAAAAGCCTCTTTTGGTGGTCCATGGCACCACTAGATATTGAAAAGTGAGGTCCGCGGCCAATCCGGAAGAAAAAGTTAGCTAGGCAAACTTGTATGTCGGTCGATACAAAAAACGGCTCGGTGAGTGTATTTTCGACAGGCTTCAAAAAACAATCCTTTCTCCATACAATTTCAATCGATTTTTAAAATTTCGAGATAGCGCTTTGGTGTCTTCGGCAATAATGTAGAAATCGGGTTTTTAAACACATTTTACTTTTGGGTTTTTTTCGATCCGTCGCTTGGTTCGCCCGCAATCGCGAGAAAACGAAAAAACACGTTTACAAAATTCCGGACGAATTTTGTGAACGCCGTCCATACATTTTCGATCGATTTTTAAAATTTCGAGATAGCGCTTTGGTGTCTTCGGCAATAATGTAGAAATCGGGTTTTTAAACACATTTTACTTTTGGGTTTTTTTCGATCCGTCGCTTGGTTCGCCCGCAATCGCGAGAAAACGAAAAAACACGTTTACAAAATTCCGGACGAATTTTGTGATCGCCGTCCATACATTTTCGATCGATTTTTAAAATTTCGAGATAGCGCTTTGGTGTCTTCGGCAATAATGTAGAAATCGGGTTTTTAAACACATTTTACTTTTGGGTTTTTTTCGATCCGACGCTTAGTTCGCCCGCAATTGAGAGAAAACGGAAAAACACGTTTACAAAATTCCGGACGAATTTTGTGAACGCCGTCCATACATTTTCGATCGATTTTTAAAATTTCGAGATAGCGCTTTGGTGTCTTCGGCAATAATGTAGAAATCGGGTTTTTAAACACATTTTACTTTTGGGTTTTTTTCGATCCGACGCATAGTTCGCGCGCAATTGAGAGAAAACGGAAAAACACGTTTACAAAATTCCGGACGAATTTTGTGAACGCCGTCCATACAATTTCGATCGATTTTTAAAATTTCGAGATAGCGCTTTGGTGTCTTCGGCAATAATGTAGAAATCGGGTTTTTAAACACATTTTACTTTTGGGATTTTTTCGATCCGTCGCTTAGTTCGCCCGCAATAGAGAGAAAACGGAAAAACACGTTTACAAAATTCTGGACGAATTTTGTGAACGCCGTCCATACATTTTCGATCGATTTTTAAAATTTCGAGATAGCGCTTTGGTGTCTTCGGCAATAATGTAGAAATCGGGTTTTTAAACACATTTTACTTTTGGGTTTTTTTCGATCCGACGCTTAGTTCGCCCGCAATCGCAAGAAAACGAAAAAACACGTTTACAAAATTCGTCCGGAATTTTGTGATCGCCGTCCATACATTTTCGATCGATTTTTAAAATTTCGAGATAGCGCTTTGGTGTCTTCGGCAATAATGTAGAAATCGGGTTTTTAAACACATTTTACTTTTGGGATTTTTTCGATCCGTCGCTTGGTTCGCCCGCAATCGCAAGAAAACGAAAAAACACGTTTACAAAATTCTGGACGAATTTTGTGAACGCCGTCCATACATTTTCGATCGATTTTTTAAATTTCGAGATAGCGCTTTGGTGTCTTCGGCAATAATGTAGAAATCGGGTTTTTAAACACATTTTACTTTTGGGTTTTTTTCGATCCGACGCTTAGTTCGCCCGCAATTGAGAGAAAACGGAAAAACACGTTTACAAAATTCCGGACGAATTTTGTGAACGCTCTCCATACATTTTCACCTTTGGGTCGTGAATACCGGCTGACCGGTAAGAGATAGCGACTTGTCGTAGAATATTTATATGTTGGACGTTGGAAGACGCAACTTTCATTATATGGGAGCAACCCGGTCAGGGTGCTCCAAGTCGGTCGTTTGGTCGGTTTATGGTTTGGGCCGACCATGTGCTGTACCAGGTTGAGGTACTTTTCATGAATTATAACTCGGTCAGTTTGCCACCGAGCGACAAGTTGCGGTGTGTTTTGGAATGGTCTTGATTGGAACTATTACGGAAAAATACGAATAGAAAATCAGCGTGTTGGTGGGCGAAGCTATTAGTGAAACATAGAGCAACAAGGGTCCAAAAACGAATGAAATGGGACTTGAACCAAGAATAACGGCAAGTTGGAGACGAGGTAGCAAGTTGGCGTAGAATATTTATAAACTGTGCATTATATGGCTAACAAAAAAGTATATGGGGACAAGGCGGTAGCTGGCCCCCAAAGTGGAGATATGGGTGATTCATGTTTTGCACCCAAGTACGAACAAGTATGGTGAAAACAGGGTAAGGTACCAAGTACCATGAATAACTTCGGCTGTCGATGGCCGAGCGAGGCAAAGCGCATATCGTTGGAAAGGTCTTGGGGAGACCTATCTACCCTGAAAGTTTCATGAGGCTGAGTTGAAAGACCACGGAGATATTAGGTGATGATGGTCCAATTCGGGGACCAAGTCGCAGGAAATGGCACTTGACCAAAACCACCCTTGAAAGGTGATTACCGGCTGACCGGTAAGAGATAGCGACTTGGCGTAGAATATTCATACGTTGGGCGGGTCGAGACGCAACTTTCCTTATATGGAAGCAACCCGGTCAGGGTGCTCCAAGTCGGTCGTTTGGTCGGTTTATGGTTTGGGCCGACCACGTGGTGTACCAAGGTGAGGTACCTTTCATGAATTATAACTCGGTCAGTTTGCCACCGAGCGACAAGTTGCGGTGTGTTTTGGAATGGTCCTGAGTGGAACTATTAAGGAAAAATACGAACAGAAAATCAGCATGTTGGTGGGCGAAGCTATTAGTGAAACATAGAGCAACAAGGGTCCAAAAACGAATGAAATGGGACTTGAACCAAGAATAACGGCAAGTTGGAGACGAGGTAGCAAGTTGGCGTAGAATATTTATAAACTGTGCATAATATGACCAACAAAAAAGTATATGGGGACAAGGCGGTAGCTGGCCCCCAAAGTGGAGATATGGGTGATTCATGTTTTGCACCCAAGTACGAACAAGTATGGTGAAAACAGGGTAAGGTACCAAGTACCATGAATAACTTCGGCTGTAGATGGCCTAGCGAGGCAAATCACATACCGTTGGAAAGGTCTTGGGGAGACCTATCTACCCTGAAAGTTTCATGAGGCTGAGTTGAAAGACCACGGAGATATTAGGTGATGATGGTCCAATTCGGGGACCAAGTCGCAGGAAATGGCACTTGACCAAAACCACCCTTGAAAGGTGATTACCGGCTGACCGGTAAGAGATAGCGACTTGGCGTAGAATATTCATACGTTGGGCGGGTCGAGACGCAACTTTCCTTATATGGAAGCAACCCGGTCAGGGTGCTCCAAGTCGGTCGTTTGGTCGGTTTATGGTTTGGGCCGACCACGTGGTGTACCAAGGTGAGGTACCTTTCATGAATTATAACTCGGTCAGTTTGCCACCGAGCGACGAGTTGCGGGGTGTTTTGGAATGGTCTTGAGTGGAACTATCAAGGAAAAATAAAAATAGAAAATCAGCTTGTCCATGGCCGAAGCTATTAGTGAATCATATAGCAAAATGGGTCCAAAAACGAACGAAATGGGACTTGTACCAAGAATGACGGCAAGTTGGAGAAGAGATAGCAAGTTGGCGTAGAACAATTATAAACTGTGCATGGTATGACCAACAAAAAAGTATATGTGGCCCAGGCGGTAGCTGGCCTCCAAAGTTGAGATATGGGTGATTCATGGCTTGCACCCAAGTATGGCAAAAACTGGTAGAGGTACCTTTCATGAATTATAACTCAGGCTGTATGGCACTTAGCGGGACGCTTGACTCTGGTATGGAATAGTCCTGAGTGGGACTATCAAGGAAAAATACGAACAAAAAATAACCATGTCCACGGACGAAGGTATTAGCGAAACTTAGAGCGAAATTGCGACCAAAACGCTGGAAATGGCCCTTGAACCAAGTATACCGTCAAGGCGGTACGAGATAGCGAGTTGACGTAGAACATTTATAAGTTTGCCTTTACGAGACAAAAGTTTAGTTATATGGGGTCAACCCGCCCAGGGTTGTCCAAGTCGGTCATATGGCTGATCGAAATTTTCGACCAAGTACTGAGAAAACAGGGTAAGGTACCAAGTGCCTCGAATAACTTCGGCTGTAGATGTCCGAGCGAAGCAAACGGCAAAGCGTTGGAAAGGTCTTGAAGTGCTCTAAACACCCTGAAAGTATGAGAACGCTATCTGGAAAACTCGTGGAGATATTAGCGAAACATAGGGCCCAAAAGATACCAAGTCGCAGGAAATGGGCCCTCCAAGAACACCCTAAAATCCCAATTACGGCTAAGTTGCAGGCCAGCTAGCGAAGTGAAATGTTCTAGACATAACTAGAACACGTTGATGCGCAACTTTTTGAATAAGAACTTTTTTCGATATCTGGCCCCCAATGGGGGGATATGGGCGATCCAAGGATTTTTCCAAGTTTCGGTACTTTTTACGGTATCGCTCATAGCTCCGGCTGTATGCAAGCAAATGGCAACCTAAGACATGATTTGGAAAGGATAAGAGTAGTACTAACTTACGTTACAACACAGCGAAGCGCTATCGGTTCATGGCAAGGCCGATATAAGCAGTCAAAAATGAAAAATGTTGACAAAATGAACAAAAATTACCTTGGTACGCGAATAGCGGCCAGGGATGAAGAGGTACGAAGGTGGGGTGGAATAATTATAATTAGGAATTGGTACGATCTATAATTTTGCCGAAGACCGCAAAGCGCTCAGACCCATAGAAAGTGGCCATTTGGGCCGAACAGTGCGTGCAAAGAGGTGAAAAAGCAAAAATTGCACTTTGTGGGGCGATTTGCGGGGGGAAGGAGGGGTCGGAGGGGTAAATGTCTAATGGCCAAAAAGTCTTATCTCATCAAGATCTAAAACATTGCCGAAGACCGCAAAGCGCTAGCTCGCAATCGAAAAATCGCGATTTTGAAAATTTTCTAAGTGTTGGGCCCCCTAAGGAAAAGTAACAAAAATCACCTTTGGCCCCAATTTTGAGCATGAAGGAGTCGTTTCCGAGGCATGGTGTCTTCGGCAAAAAGTTTCATCTACTCGAGTACTCACGACTAGTCAAATAAAAAATTGAGAAACACAAACGGTATGGCTATGCCGAAGCTCGATACACCCGAAAAAATCCCAAAAAAGTCGAAAATGTCGAAAAATGAGAAAACCCTATATTCGTACTCTACTCGAGCCCTAAATATTGAAAAGTGAAACCCGCGATCGATTTGGAACAAAAAATTGACCTAGGCAAAGTTGTACGACGGTCCGCACCTTTGAAAAATCTGGTAAGTGTATTTTAGACAGACTCGAAAAAAGTCGCCCCGAGTCCCCTTACGTTGAAAATCCGAAAAAGTCGAAATTGTTGAAAATGTTAAAAAGCCTCTTTTGGTGGTCCATGGCACCACTAGATATTGAAAAGTGAGGTCCGCGGCCAATCCGGAAGAAAAAGTTAGCTAGGCAAACTTGTATGTCGGTCGATACAAAAAACGGCTCGGTGAGTGTATTTTCGACAGGCTTCAAAAAACAATCCTTTCTCCATACAATTTCAATCGATTTTTAAAATTTCGAGATAGCGCTTTGGTGTCTTCGGCAATAATGTAGAAATCGGGTTTTTAAACACATTTTACTTTTGGGTTTTTTTCGATCCGTCGCTTGGTTCGCCCGCAATCGCGAGAAAACGAAAAAACACGTTTACAAAATTCGTCCGGAATTTTGTGATCGCCGTCCATACATTTTCGATCGATTTTTAATATTTCGAGATAGCGCTTTGGTGTCTTCGGCAATAATGTAGAAATCGGGTTTTTAAACACATTTTACTTTTGGGTTTTTTTCGATCCGACGCATAGTTCGCGCGCAATCGCGAGAAAACGAAAAAACACGTTTACAAAATTCGTCCGGAATTTTGTGATCGCCGTCCATACATTTTCGATCGATTTTTAAAATTCGAGATAGCGCTTTGGTGTCTTCGGCAATAATGTAGAAAACGGGTTTTTAAACACATTTTACTTATGGGTTTTTTTCGATCCGTCGCTTGGTTCGCCCGCAATCCCGAGAAAACGGAAAAACACGTTTACAAAATTCCGGACGAATTTTGTGATCGCCGTCCATACATTTTCGATCGATTTTAAAAATTTCGAGATAGCGCTTTGGTGTCTTCGGCAATAATGTAGAAATCGGGTTTTTAAACACATTTTACTTTTGGGTTTTTTTCGATCCGTCGCTTGGTTCGCCCGCAATCGCGAGAAAACGAAAAAACACGTTTACAAAATTCGTCCGGAATTTTGTGATCGCCGTCCATACATTTTCGATCGATTTTTAAAATTTCGAGATAGCGCTTTGGTGTCTTCGGCAATAATGTAGAAATCGGGTTTTTAAACACATTTTACTTTTGGGTTTTTTTCGATCCGTCGCTTGGTTCGCCCGCAATCGAGAGAAAACGGAAAAACACGTTTACAAAATTCTGGACGAATTTTGTGAACGCCGTCCATACATTTTCGATCGATTTTTAAAATTTCGAGATAGCGCTTTGGTGTCTTCGGCAATAATGTAGAAATCGGGTTTTTAAACACATTTTACTTTTGGGTTTTTTTCGATCCGACGCATAGTTCGCCCGCAATCGCGAGAAAACGAAAAAACACGTTTACAAAATTCCGGACGAATTTTGTGAACGCCGTCCATACATTTTCGATCGATTTTAAAAATTTCGAGATAGCGCTTTGGTTTCTTCGGCAATAATGTAGAAATCGGGTTTTTAAACACATTTTACTTTTGGGTTTTTTTCGATCCGTCGCTTGGTTCGCCCGCAATCGCGAGAAAACGAAAAAACACGTTTACAAAATTCGTCCGGAATTTTGTGATCGCCGTCCATACATTTTCGATCGATTTTTAAAATTTCGAGATAGCGCTTTGGTGTCTTCGGCAATAATGTAGAAATCGGGTTTTTAAACACATTTTACTTTTGGGTTTTTTTCGATCCGACGCATAGTTCGCGCGCAATCGCGAGAAAACGAAAAAACACGTTTACAAAATTCGTCCGGAATTTTGTGATCGCCGTCCATACATTTTCGATCGATTTTTAAAATTTCGAGATAGCGCTTTGGTGTCTTCGGCAATAATGTAGAAATCGGGTTTTTAAACACATTTTACTTTTGGGTTTTTTTCGATCCAACGCTTAGTTCGCCCGCAATTGAGAGAAAACGGAAAAACACGTTTACAAAATTCTGGACGAATTTTGTGAACGCCGTCCATACATTTTCGATCGATTTTTAAAATTTCGAGATAGCGCTTTGGTGTCTTCGGCAATAATGTAGAAATCGGGTTTTTAAACACATTTTACTTTTGGGTTTTTTTCGATCCGTCGCTTGGTTCGCCCGCAATCGCGAGAAAACGAAAAAACACGTTTACAAAATTCCGGACGAATTTTGTGATCGCCGTCCATACATTTTCGATCGATTTTTAAAATTTCGAGATAGCGCTTTGGTGTCTTCGGCAATAATGTAGAAATCGGGTTTTTAAACACATTTTACTTTTGGGTTTTTTTCGATCCGTCGCTTGGTTCGCCCGCAATCGCGAGAAAACGAAAAAACACGTTTACAAAATTCCGGACGAATTTTGTGAACGCCGTCCATACATTTTCGATCGATTTTTAAAATTTCGAGATAGCGCTTTGGTGTCTTCGGCAATAATGTAGAAATCGGGTTTTTAAACACATTTTACTTTTGGGTTTTTTTCGATCCGACGCATAGTTCGCGCGCAATCGAGAGAAAACGGAAAAACACATTTACAAAATTCCGGACGAATTTTGTGAATGCCGTCCATACATTTTCGATCGATTTTTAAAATTTCGAGATAGCGCTTTGGTGTCTTCGGCAATAATGTAGAAATCTGGTTTTTAAACACATTTTACTTTTGGGTTTTTTTCGATCCGACGCATAGTTCGCGCGCAATCGCGAGAAAACGAAAAAACACGTTTACAAAATTCGTCCGGAATTTTGTGATCGCCGTCCATACATTTTCGATCGATTTTTAAAATTTCGAGATAGCGCTTTGGTGTCTTCGGCAATAATGTAAAAATCGGGTTTTTAAACACATTTTACTTTTGGGTTTTTTTCGATCCGACGCATAGTTCGCGCGCAATCGAGAGAAAACGGAAAAACACGTTTACAAAATTCTGGACGAATTTTGTGAACGCCGTCCATACATTTTCGATCGATTTTTAAAATTTCGAGATAGCGCTTTGGTGTCTTCGGCAATAATGTAGAAATCGGGTTTTTAAACACATTTTACTTTTGGGTTTTTTTCGATCCGACGCTTAGTTCGCCCGCAATTGAGAGAAAACGAAAAAACACGTTTACAAAATTCGTCCGGAATTTTGTGAACGCCGTCCATACATTTTCGATCGATTTTTAAAATTTCGAGATAGCGCTTTGGTGTCTTCGGCAGTAATGTAGAAATCGGGTTTTTAAACACATTTTACTTTTGGGTTTTTTTCGATCCGACGCATAGTTCGCGCGCAATCGAGAGAAAACGGAAAAACACGTTTACAAAATTCCGGACGAATTTTGTGATCGCCGTCCATACATTTTCGATCGATTTTTAAAATTTCGAGATAGCGCTTTGGTGTCTTCGGCAATAATGTAGAAATCGGGTTTTTAAACACATTTTACTTTTGGGTTTTTTTCGATCCGACGCATAGTTCGCGCGCAATCGAGAGAAAACGGAAAAACACATTTACAAAATTCCGGACGAATTTTGTGAATGCCGTCCATACATTTTCGATCGATTTTTAAAATTTCGAGATAGCGCTTTGGTGTCTTCGGCAATAATGTAGAAATCGGGTTTTTAAACACATTTTACTTTTGGGTTTTTTTCGATCCGACGCTTAGTTCGCCCGCAATTGAGAGAAAACGAAAAAACACGTTTACAAAATTCGTCCGGAATTTTGTGATCGCCGTCCATACATTTTCGATCGATTTTTAAAATTTCGAGATAGCGCTTTGGTGTCTTCGGCAATAATGTAGAAATCGGGTTTTTAAACACATTTTACTTTTGGGTTTTTTTCGATCCGACGCTTAGTTCGCCCGCAATCGCGAGAAAACGAAAAAACACGTTTACAAAATTCCGGACGAATTTTGTGAACGCCGTCCATACATTTTCGATCGATTTTCAAAATTTCGAGATAGCGCTTTGGTGTCTTCGGCAATAATGTAGAAATCGGGTTTTTAAACACATTTTACTTGTGGGATTTTTTCGATCCGTCGCTTGGTTCGCCCGCAATCGCGAGAAAACGAAAAAACACGTTTACAAAATTCGTCCGGAATTTTGTGATCGCCGTCCATACATTTTCGATCGATTTTTAAAATTTCGAGATAGCGCTTTGGTGTCTTCGGCAATAATGTAGAAATCGGGTTTTTAAACACATTTTACTTTTGGGTTTTTTTCGATCCGACGCTTAGTTCGCCCGCAATTGAGAGAAAACGGAAAAACACGTTTACAAAATTCTGGACGAATTTTGTGAACGCCGTCCATACATTTTCGATCGATTTTTAAAATTTCGAGATAGCGCTTTGGTGTCTTCGGCAATAATGTAGAAATCGGGTTTTTAAACACATTTTACTTTTGGGTTTTTTTTGATCCGACGCATAGTTCGCGCGCAATTGAGAGAAAACGGAAAAACACGTTTACAAAATTCGTCCGGAATTTTGTGATCGCCGTCCATACATTTTCGATCGATTTTTAAAATTTCGAGATAGCGCTTTGGTGTCTTCGGCAATAATGTAGAAATCGGGTTTTTAAACACATTTTACTTTTGGGATTTTTTCGATCCGTCGCTTGGTTCGCCCGCAATCGCGAGAAAACGGAAAAACACTTTTACAAAATTCGTCCGGAATTGTGTGAACGCTCTCCATACATTTTCACCTTTGGGTCGTGAATACCGGCTGACCGATAAGAGATAGCGACTTGTCGTACAATATTTATATGTTGGACGTTGGAAGACGCAACTTTCATTATATGGGAGCAACCCGGTCAGGGTGCTCCAAGTCGGTCGTTTGGTCGGTTTACGGTTTGGGCCGACCATGTGCTGTACCAGGTTGAGGTACTTTTCATGAATTATAACTCGGTCAGTTTGCCTCCGAGCGACAATCTACGGTGTGATTTGGAATGGTCCTGAGTGGGACTATCAAGGAAAAATACGCAAAGAAATTCAGCATGTTGGTGGGCGAAGCTATTAGCGAAACATGGAGCAACAAGGGTAAAAAAACGAATGAAATGGTACTTGGACCAAGAATAACGGCAAGTTGGAGACGAGTTAGCAAGTTGGCGTAGAATATTTATAAACTGTGCATAATATGACCAACAAAAAAATATATGGGGCCAAGGCGCTGGCTGGCCTCCAAAAAGGTGAATTGGGCGATACAAAGTGTGTACCCAAGTGCGAACAAGTATGGAAAAAACAGGGTAAGGTACCAAGTACCATGAATAACTTCGGCTGTAGGTGGCCTAGCGAGGCAAATGACATACCGTTGGACAGGTCTTGGGGAGACCTATCTACCTTGAAAGTTTCATGGGGCTGAATTGAAAGACCACGGAGATATTAGGTGATGATGGTCCAATTCGGGGACCAAGTCGCAGGAAATGGCACTTGACCAAAACCACCCTTGAAAGGTGATTACCGGCTGACCGGTGAGAGATAGCGACTTGGCGTAGAATATTCATACGTTTGGCAGGTAAATACGCAACTTTCATTATATGGGAGCAACCCGATCAGGGTGCTCCAAGTCGGTCGTTTGGTCGGTTTATGTTTTGGGCCGACCATGTGCTGTACCAGGTTGAGGTACCTTTCATGAATTATAACTCGGTCAGTTTTTCACCGAGCGACAAGTTACGCTGTGATTTGGAATTCTCTTGAGTAAAACTATTACGGAAAAATACGAACAGAAAATCAGCATGTTGGTGGGCGAAGCTATTAGTGAAACATAGAGCAACAAAGGTCCAAAAACGAATGAAATGGGACTTGAACCAAGAATAACGGCAAGTTGGAGACGAGGTAGCAAGTTGACGTAGAATATTTATAAACTGTGCATGATATGACCAACAAAAAAGTATATGGGGACAAGGCGGTAGCTGGCCTCCAAAGTGGAGATATGGGTGATTCATGTTTTGCACCCAAGTACGAACAAGTATGGTGAAAACAGGGTAAGGTACCAAGTACCATGAATAACTTCGGCTGTAGGTGGCCTAGCGAGGCAAATGACATACCGTTGGAAAGGTCTTGGGGAGACCTATCTACGCTGAAAGTTTCATGGGGCTGAGTTGAAAGACCACGGAGATATTAGGTGATGATGGTCCAATTCGGGGACCAAGTCGCAGGAAATGGAACTTGACCAAAACCACCCTTGAAAGGTGAATACCGGCTGACCGGTAAGAGATAGCGACTTGGCGTAGAATATTCATACGTTGGGCGGGTATAGACGCAACTTTTATTTAATGGGGCCAACCCGGTCAGGGTGCTCCAAGTCGGTCGTTTGGTCGGTTTATGTTTTGGGCCGACCATGTGCTGTACCAGGTTGAGGTACCTTTCATGAATTATAACTCGGTCAGTTTTTCACCGAGCGACAAGCTACGCTGTGATTTGGAATGGTCTTGAGTAAAACTATTACGGAAAAATACGAACAGAAAATCAGCATGTTGGTGGGCGAAGCTATTAGTGAAACATAGAGCAACAAAGGTCCAAAAACGAATGAAATGGGACTTGAACCAAGAATAACGGCAAGTTGGAGACGAGGTAGCAAGTTGACGTAGAATATTTATAAACTGTGCATGATATGACCAACAAAAAAGTATATGGGGACAAGGCGGTAGCTGGCCTCCAAAGTGGAGATATGGGTGATTCATGTTTTGCACCCAAGTACGAACAAGTATGGTGAAAACAGGGTAAGGTACCAAGTACCATGAATAACTTCGGCTGTAGGTGGCCTAGCGAGGCAAATGACATACCGTTGGAAAGGTCTTGGGGAGACCTATCTACGCTGAAAGTTTCATGGGGCTGAGTTGAAAGACCACGGAGATATTAGGTGATGATGGTCCAATTCGGGGACCAAGTCGCAGGAAATGGCACTTGACCAAAATCACCCTTGAAAGGTGATTACCGGCTGACCGGTAAGAGATAGCGACTTGGCGTAGAATATTCATACGTTGGGCGGGTATAGACGCAACTTTCATTATATGGGGGCAACCCGGTCAGGGTGCTCCAAGTCGGTCGTTTGGTCGGTTTATGTTTTGGGCCGACCATGTGCTGTACCAGGTTGAGGTACCTTTCATGAATTATAACTCGGTCAGTTTTTCACCGAGCGACAAGCTACGCTGTGATTTGGAATGGTCTTGAGTAAAACTATTACGGAAAAATACGAACAGAAAATCAGCATGTTGGTGGGCGAAGCTATTAGTGAAACATAGAGCAACAAAGGTCCAAAAACGAATGAAATGGGACTTGAACCAAGAATAACGGCAAGTTGGAGACGAGGTAGCAAGTTGACGTAGAATATTTATAAACTGTGCATGATATGACCAACAAAAAAGTATATGGGGACAAGGCGGTAGCTGGCCTCCAAAGTGGAGATATGGGTGATTCATGTTTTGCACCCAAGTACGAACAAGTATGGTGAAAACAGGGTAAGGTACCAAGTACCATGAATAACTTCGGCTGTAGGTGGCCTAGCGAGGCAAATGACATACCGTTGGAAAGGTCTTGGGGAGACCTATCTACGCTGAAAGTTTCATGGGGCTGAGTTGAAAGACCACGGAGATATTAGGTGATGATGGTCCAATTCGGGGACCAAGTCGCAGGAAATGGCACTTGACCAAAACCACCCTTGAAAGGTGATTATCGGCTGACCGGTAAGAGATAGCGACTTGGCGTAGAATATTCATACGTTGGGCGGGTGGAGACGCAACTTTCTTTATATGGGAGCAACCCGGTCAGGGTGCTCCAAGTCGGTCGTTTGGTCGGTTTATGATTTGGGCCGACCATGTGCTGTACCAGGTAGAGGTACCTTTCATGAATTATCACTCGGTCAGTTTGCCACCGAGCGACGAGTTACGCTGTGATTTGGAATGGTCCTGAGTGAAACTATTACGGAAAAATACGTACAGAAAATCAGCATGTTGGTGGGCGAAGCTATTAGTGAAACATAGAGCAACAAGGGTCCAAAAACAAATGAAATGAGACTTGGACCAAGAATAACGGCAAGTTGGAGACGAGGTAGCAAGTTGGCGTAGAATATTTATAAACTGTGCATTATATGGCTAACAAAAAAGTATATGGGGACAAGGCGGTAGCTGGCCCCCAAAGTGGAGATATGGGTGATTCATGTTTTGCACCCAAGTACGAACAAGTATGGTGAAAACAGGGTAAGGTACCAAGTACCATGAATAACTTCGGCTGTCGATGGCCGAGCGAGGCAAAGCGCATATCGTTGGAAAGGTCTTGGGGAGACCTATCTACCCTGAAAGTTTCATGAGGCTGAGTTGAAAGACCACGGAGATATTAGGTGATGATGGTCCAATTCGGGGACCAAGTCGCAGGAAATGGCACTTGACCAAAACCACCCTTGAAAGGTGAATACCGGCTGACCGGTAAGAGATAGCGACTTGGCGTAGAATATTCATACGTTGGGCGGGTCGAGACGCAGCTTTCCTTATATGGAAGCAACCCGGTCAGGGTGCTCCAAGTCGGTCGTTTGGTCGGTTTATGGTTTGGGCCGACCACGTGGTGTACCAAGGTGAGGTACCTTTCATGAATTATAACTCGGTCAGTTTGCCACCGAGCGACGAGTTGCGGGGTGTTTTGGAATGGTTTTGAGTGGGACTATCAAGGAAAAATAAAAATAGAAAATCAGCTTGTCCATGGCCGAAGCTATTAGTGAATCATATAGCAAAATGGGTCCAAAAACGAACGAAATGGGACTTGGACCAAGAATAACGGCAAGTTGGAGAAGAGATAGCAAGTTGGCGTAGAACAATTATAAACTGTGCATGGTATGACCAACAAAAAAGTATATGTGGCCCAGGCGGTAGCTGGCCTCCAAAGTGGAGATATGGGTGATTCATGGTTTGCACCCAAGTATGGCAAAAACTGGTAGAGGTACCTTTCATGAATTATAACTCAGGCTGTATGGCACTTAGCGGGACGCTTGACTCTGGTATGGAATAGTCCTGAGTGGGACTATCAAGGAAAAATACGAACAAAAAATAACCATGTCCACGGACGAAGGTATTAGCGAAACTTAGAGCGAAATTGCGACCAAGTCGCTGGAAATGGCCCTTGAACCAAGTATACCGTCAAGGCGGTACGAGATAGCGAGTTGACGTAGAACATTTATAAGTTTGCCTTTACGAGACAAAAGTTTAGTTATATGGGGTCAACCCGCCCAGGGTTGTCCAAGTCGGTCATATGGCTGATCGAAATTTTCGACCAAGTACTGAGAAAACAGGGTAAGGTACCAAGTACCTCGAATAACTTCGGCTGTAGATGTCCGAGCGAAGCAAACGGCATAGCGTTGGAAAGGTCTTGAAGTGCTCTAAACACCCTAAAAGTATGAGAACGCTATCTGGAAAACTCGTGGAGATATTAGCGAAACATAGGGCCCAAAAGATACCAAGTCGCAGGAAACGGGCCCTCCAAGAACACCTTAAAATCCCAATTACGGCTAAGTTGCAGGCCAGCTAGCGAAGTGAAATGTTCTAAACATAACTAAAACACGTTGATGCGCAACTTTTTGAATCAGAACTTTTTTCGATATCTGGTCCCCAAAGGGGGGATATGGGCGATCCAAGGATTTTTCCAAGTTTCGGTACTTTTTACGGTATCGCTCATAGCTCCGGCTGTATGCAAGCAAATGGCAATCTAAGACATGATTTGGAAAGGTATTGAGTAGTACTAACTTACGTTAGAACACAGCGAAGCGCTATCGGTTCATGGCAAGGCCGATATAAGCAGTCAAAGATGAAAAATGTTGACAAAATGAACAAAAATTACCTTGGTACGCGAATAGCGGCCAGGGATGAAGAGGTACGAAGGTGGTGTGGAACAAATATAATTAGGACTTGGTACGTTCTAAAAGTTTGCCGAAGACCGCAAAGCGCTCAGACCCATAGAAAGTGGCCATTTGGGCCGAACAGTGCGTGCAAAGAGGTGAAAAAGCAAAAATTGCACTTTGTGGGGCGATTTGCGGGGGGAAGGAGGGGTCGGAGGGGTAAATGTCTCATGGCCAAAAAGTCTTATCTCATCAAGATCTAAAACATTGCCGAAGACCGCAACGCGCTAGCTCGCAATCGAAAAATCGCGATTTTGAAAATTTTCTAAGTGTTGGGCCCCCTAAGGAAAAGTAACAAAAATCACCTTTGGCCCCAATTTTGAGCATGAAGGAGTCGTTTCCGAGGCATGGTGTCTTCGGCAAAAAGTTTCATCTACTCGAGTACTTACGACTAGTCAAATAAAAAATTGAGAAACATAAACGGTATGGCTATGCCGAAGCTCGATACACCCGAAAAAATCCCAAAAAAGTCGAAAATGTCGAAAAATGAGAAAACCCTATATTCGTACTCTACTCGAGCCCTAAATATTGAAAAGTGAAACCCGCGATCGATATGGAACAAAAAATTGACCTAGGCAAAGTTGTATGACGGTCCGCACCTTTGAAAAATCTGGTAAGTGTATTTTAGACAGACTCGAAAAAAGTCGCCCCGAGTCCCCTTACGTTGAAAATCCGAAAAAGTCGAAATTGTTGAAAATGTTAAAAAGCCTCTTTTGGTGGTCCATGGCACCACTAGATATTGAAAAGTGAGGTCCGCGGCCAATCCGGAAGAAAAAGTTAGCTAGGCAAACTTGTATGTCGGTCGATACAAAAAACGGCTCGGTGAGTGTATTTTCGACAGGCTTCAAAAAACAATCCTTTCTCCATACAATTTCAATCGATTTTTAAAATTTCGAGATAGCGCTTTGGTGTCTTCGGCAATAATGTAGAAATCGGGTTTTTAAACACATTTTACTTTTGGGTTTTTTTCGATCCGACGCATAGTTCGCGCGCAATCGCGAGAAAACGAAAAAACACGTTTACAAAATTCGTCCGGAATTTTGTGATCGCCGTCCATACATTTTCGATCGATTTTTAAAATTTCGAGATAGCGCTTTGGTGTCTTCGGCAATAATGTAGAAATCGGGTTTTTAAACACATTTTACTTTTGGGTTTTTTTCGATCCGACGCATAGTTCGCGCGCAATCGAGAGAAAACGGAAAAACACGTTTACAAAATTCCGGACGAATTTTGTGATCGCCGTCCATACATTTTCGATCGATTTTTAAAATTTCGAGATAGCGCTTTGGTGTCTTCGGCAATTATGTAGAAATCGGGTTTTTAAACACATTTTACTTTTGGGTTTTTTTCGATCCGTCGCTTGGTTCGCCCGCAATCGCGAGAAAACGAAAAAACACGTTTACAAAATTCCGGACGGATTTTGTGAACGCCGTCCATACATTTTCGATCGATTTTTAAAATTTCGAGATAGCGCTTTGGTGTCTTCGGCAATAATGTAGAAATCGGGTTTTTAAACACATTTTACTTTTGGGTTTTTTTCGATCCGTCGCTTAGTTCGCGCGCAATCGAGAGAAAACGGAAAAACACGTTTACAAAATTCGTCCGGAATTTTGTGATCGCCGTCCATACATTTTCGATCGATTTTTAAAATTTCGAGATAGCGCTTTGGTGTCTTCGGCAATAATGTAGAAATCGGGTTTTTAAACACATTTTACTTTTGGGTTTTTTTCGATCCGACGCTTAGTTCGCCCGCAATTGAGAGAAAACGGAAAAACACGTTTACAAAATTCCGGACGAATTTTGTGAACGCCGTCCATACATTTTCGATCGATTTTTAAAATTTCGTGATAGCGCTTTGGTGTCTTCGGCAATAATGTAGAAATCGGGTTTTTAAACACATTTTACTTTTGGGTTTTTTTCGATCCGACGCTTAGTTCGCCCGCAATCGCAAGAAAACGAAAAAACACGTTTACAAAATTCTGGACGAATTTTGTGATCGCCGTCCATACATTTTCGATCGATTTGTAAAATTTCGAGATAGCGCTTTGGTGTCTTCGGCAATAATGTAGAAATCGGGTTTTTAAACACATTTTACTTTTGGGTTTTTTTCGATCCGACGCTTAGTTCGCCCGCAATTGAGAGAAAACGGAAAAACACGTTTACAAAATTCCGGACGAATTTTGTGAACGCCGTCCATACATTTTCGATCGATTTTTAAAATTTCGAGATAGCGCTTTGGTGTCTTCGGCAATAATGTAGAAATCGGGTTTTTAAACACATTTTACTTTTGGGTTTTTTTCGATCCGTCGCTTGGTTCGCCCGCAATCGCGAGAAAACGAAAAAACACGTTTACAAAATTCCGGACGAATTTTGTGAACGCCGTCCATACATTTTCGATCGATTTTTAAAATTTCGAGATAGCGCTTTGGTGTCTTCGGCAATAATGTAGAAATCGGGTTTTTAAACACATTTTACTTTTGGGTTTTTTTCGATCCGGCATCGGCGATCCTACTTAAAGGCATCTCGGACTTAGTCGATTTTTCATAAATTCTAAGAAATTCATATGTTAGGATGCTGGGAGATGAATGGGATGCTGCATGGAAATGCATCTTGATCTCCTACATCTCCCATCTTAATACAGCATCCCTACTTAAAGCCATCTCGGACTTAGTCGATTTTTCATAAATTCTAAGAAATACATATGTTAGGATGCTGGGAGATGAATGGGATGCTGCATGGAGATGAATCTTGATCTCCTACATCTCTCATCTCAATACAGCATCCTTACTTAAAGCCATCTCGGACTTAGTCGATTTTTCATAAATTCATAGAAATTCATATGTTAGGATGCTGGGAGATGAATGGGATGCTGCATGGAGATGAATCTTGATCTCCTACATCTCCCATCTTAATACAGCATCCCTACTTAAAGCCATCTCGGACTTAGTCGATTTTTCATAAATTCTAAGAAATTCATATGTTAGGATGCTGGGAGAAGAATGGGATGCTGCATGGAGATGAATCTTGATCTTCTTCATCTCCCATCTTAATACAGCATCCCTACTTGAAGGCTTCTCGGACTTAGTCGATTTTTCATAAATTCTAAGAAATTCATATGTTAGGATGCTGGGAGATGAATGGGATGCTGCATGGAGATGAATCTGGATCTCCTACATCTCCCATCTCAATACAGCATCCCTACTTAAAGGCATCTCGGACTTAGTCGATTTTTCATAAATTCTAAGAAAAACATATGTTTGGATGCTGCGAGATGAATGGGATGCTGCATGGAGATAAATCTTGATCTTCTACATCTCCCATCTTAATACAGCATCCCTACTTAAAGGCATCTCGAACTTAGTCGATTTTTCATAAATTCTAAGAAATTCATATGTTGGGATGCTGGGAGATGAATGAGATGCTGCATGGAGATGAATCTTGATCTTTTTCATCTCCCATCTTAATACAGCATCCCTACTTAAAGGCATCTCGGACTTAGTCGATTTGTCATAAATTCTAAGAAAAACATATGTTAGGATGCTGCGAGATGAATGGGATGCTGCATGGAGATGAATCTTTATCTTCTTCATCTCCCATCTCAATACAGCATCCCTACTTAAAGGCATCTCGGACTTAGTCGATTTTTCATAAATTCTAAGAAATTCATATGTTAGGATGCTGCGAGATGAATGAGATGCTGCATGGAGATGAATCTTGATCTTTTTCATCTCCCATCTTAATACAGCATCCCTACTTAAAGGCATCTCGGACTTAGTCGATTTGTCATAAATTCTAAGAAAAACATATGTTAGGATGCTGCGAGATGAATGGGATGCTGCATGGAGATGAATCTTTATCTTCTTCATCTCCCATCTCAATACAGCATCCCTACTTAAAGGCATCTCGGACTTAGTCGATTTTTCATAAATTCTAAGAAATTCATATGTTAGGATGCTGCGAGATGAATGGGATGCTGCATGGAGATGAATCTTTATCTTCTTCATCTCCCATCTTAATACAGCATCCCTACTTAAAGGCATCTCGGACTTAGTCGATTTTTCATGAATTCTAAGAAAAACATATGTTAGGATGCTGCGAGATGATTAAGATGCTGCATGGAGATGAATCTTGATCTTCTTCATCTCCCATCTCAATACAGCATCCGTACTTAAAGGCATCTCGTACTTAGTCGATTTTTCATAAATTCTAAGAAATTCATATGTTAGGATGCTGCGAGATGAATGGGATGCTGCATGGAGATGAATCTTGATCTTCTTCATCTCCCATCTTAATACAGCATCCCTACTTCATGGCATCTCGGACTTAGTCGATTTTTCATAAATTCTAAGAAAAACATATGTTAGGATGCTGCGAGATGAATGGGATGCTGCATGGAGATGAATCTTGATCTCCTACATCTCCCATCTTAATACAGCATCCCTACTTAAAGGCTTCTCGGACTTATTCGATTTTTCATAAATTCTAAGAAATTCATATGTTAGGATGCTGGGAGATAAATGGGATGCTGCATGGAGATGAATCTTGATCTCCTACATCTCCCATCTCAATACAGCATCCCTACTTAAAGGCATCTCGGACTTAGTCGATTTTTCATAAATTCATAGAAATTCATATGTTAGGATGCTGCGAGATGAATGGGATGCTGCATGGAGATGAATCTTGATCTCCTACATCTCTCATCTCAATACAGCATCCCTACTTAAAGGCATCTCGGACTTAGTCGATTTTTCATAAATTCATAGAAATTCATATGTTAGGATGCTGCGAGATGAATGGGATGCTGCATGGAGATGAATCTTGATCTACTTCATCTCCCATCTTAATACAGCATTCCTACTTAAATGCATCTCGGACTTAGTCGATTTTTCATAAATTCATAGAAATTCATATGTTAGGATGCTGCGAGATGAATGGGATGCTGCATGGAGATGAATCTTGATCTTCTTCATCTCCCATCTTAATACAGCATCCCTACTTAAAGGCATCTCGGACTTAGTCGATTTTTCATAAATTCTAAGAAATTCATATGTTAGGATGCTGGGAGATAAATGGGATGCTGCATGGAGATGAATCTTGATCTCCTACATCTCCCATCTCAATACAGCATCCCTACTTAAAGGCATCTCGGACCTAGTCGATTTTTCATAAATTCATAGAAATTCATATGTTAGGATGCTGCGAGATGAATGGGATGCTGCATGGAGATGAATCTTGATCTCCTACATCTCTCATCTCAATACAGCATCCCTACTTAAAGCCATCTCGGACTTAGTCGATTTTTCATAAATTCATAGAAATTCATATGTTAGGATGCTGCGAGATGAATGGGATGCTGCATGGAGATGAATCTTGATCTACTTCATTTCCCTTCTTAATACAGCATCCCTACTTAAATGCATCTCGGACTTAGTCGATTTTTCATAAATTCTAAGAAAAACATATGTTAGGATGCTGCGAGATGAATGGGATGCTGCATGGAGATGAATCTTGATCTTCTTCATCTCCCATCTTAATACAGCATCCCTACTTAAATGCATCTCGGACTTAGTCGATTTTTCATAAATTCTAAGAAAAACATATGTTAGGATGCTGCGAGATGAATGGGATGCTGCATGGAGATGAATCTTGATCTCCTACATCTCCCATCTCAATACAGCATCCCTACTTGAAGGCATCTCGGACTTAGTCGATTTTTCATAAACTCATAGAAATTCATATGTTAGGATGCTGCGAGATGAATGGGATGCTGCATGCAGATGAATATTGATCTCCTACATCTCCCGTCTCAATACAGCATCCCTACTTAAAGGCATCTCGGACTTAGTCGATTTTTCATAAATTAATAGAAATTCATATGTTAGGATGCTGCGAGATGAATGGGATGCTGCATGGAGATGAATCTTGATCTCCTACATCTCTCATCTCAATACAGCATCCCTACTTAAAGCCATCTCGGACTTAGTCGATTTTTCATAAATTCATAGAAATTCATATGTTAGGATGCTGCGAGATGAATGGGATGCTGCATGGAGATGAATCTTGATCTACTTCATTTCCCTTCTTAATACAGCATCCCTACTTAAAGGCATCTCGGACTTAGTCGATTTTTCATAAATTCATAGAAATTCATATGTTAGGATGCTGGGAGATGAATGGGATGCTGCATGGAGATGAATCTTGATCTTCTTCATCTCCCATCTTAATACAGCATCCCTACTTGAAGGCATCTCGGACTTAGTCGATTTTTCATAAATTCATAGAAATTCATATGTTAGGATGCTGCGAGATGAATGGGATGCTGCATGCAGATGAATATTGATCTCCTACATCTCCCGTCTCAATACAGCATCCCTACTTAAAGGCATCTCGGACTTAGTCGATTTTTCATAAATTCTAAGAAATTCATATGTTAGGATGCTGGGAGATAAATGGGATGCTGCATGGAGATGAATCTTGATCTCCTACATCTCCCATCTCAATACAGCATCCCTACTTAAAGGCATCTCGGACCTAGTCGATTTTTCATAAATTCATAGAAATTCATATGTTAGGATGCTGCGAGATGAATGGGATGCTGCATGGAGATGAATCTTGATCTCCTACATCTCTCATCTCAATACAGCATCCCTACTTAAAGCCATCTCGGACTTAGTCGATTTTTCATAAATTCATAGAAATTCATATGTTAGGATGCTGCGAGATGAATGGGATGCTGCATGGAGATGAATATTGATCTCCTACATCTCCCGTCTCAATACAGCATCCCTACTTAAATGCATCTCGGACTTAGTCGATTTTTCATAAATTCTAAGAAAAACATATGTTAGGATGCTGCGAGATGAATGGGATGCTGCATGGAGATGAATCTTGATCTTCTTCATCTCCCATCTTAATACAGCATCCCTACTTGAAGGCATCTCGGACTTAGTCGATTTTTCATAAATTCATAGAAATTCATATGTTAGGATGCTGCGAGATGAATGGGATGCTGCATGCAGATGAATATTGATCTCCTACATCTCCCGTCTCAATACAGCATCCCTACTTAAAGGCATCTCGGACTTAGTCAATTTTTCATAAATTCATAGAAATTCATATGTTATGATGCTGCGAGATGAATGGGATGCTGCATGGAGATGAATCTTGATCTTCTTCATCTCCCATCTTAATACAGCATCCCTACTTAAAGGCATCTCGGACTTAGTCGATTTTTCATAAATTCTAAGAAATTCATATGTTAGGATGCTGGGAGATGAATGGGATGCTGCATGGAGATGAATTTTGATCTCCTACATCTCCCATCTCAATACAGCATCCCTACTTAAAGCCATCTCGGACTTAGTCGAATTTTCATAAATTCATAGAAATTCATATGTTAGGATGCTGCGAGATGAATGGGATGCTGCATGGAGATGAATCTTGATCTTCTTCATCTCCCATCTTAATACAGCATCCCTTCTTAAAGGCATCTCGGACTTAGTCGATTTTTCATAAATTCTAAGAAATTCATATGTTAGGATGCTGGGAGATGAATGGGATGCTGCATGGAGATGAATTTTGATCTCCTACATCTCCCATCTCAATACAGCATCCCTACTTAAAGGCATCTCGGACTTAGTCGATTTTTCATAAATTCATAGAAATTCATATGTTAGGATGCTGCGAGATGAATGGGATGCTGCATGGAGATGAATCTTGATCTCCTTCATCTCTCATCTCAATACAGCATCCCTACTTAAAGCCATCTCGGACTTAGTCGATTTTTCATAAATTCATAGAAATTCATATGTAAGGATGCTGCGAGATGAATGGGATGCTGCATGGAGATGAATCTTGATCTCCTACATCTCTCATCTCAATACAGCATCCCTACTTAAAGGCATCTCGGACTTAGTCGATTTTTCATAAATTCATAGAAATTCATATGTTAGGATGCTGGGAGATGAATGGGATGCTGCATGGAGATGAATCTTGATCTTCTTCATCTCCCATCTTAATACAGCATCCCTACTTAAAGGCATCTCGGACTTAGTCGATTTTTCATAAATTCTAAGAAATTCATATGTTAGGATGCTGGGAGATAAATGGGATGCTGCATGGAGATGGATCTTGATCTCCTACATCTCCCATCTCAATACAGCATCCCTACTTAAAGGCATCTCGGACCTAGTCGATTTTTCATAAATTCATAGAAATTCATATGTTAGGATGCTGCGAGATGAATGGGATGCTGCATGGAGATGAATCTTGATCTCCTACATCTCTCATCTCAATACAGCATCCCTACTTAAAGCCATCTCGGACTTAGTCGATTTTTCATAAATTCATAGAAATTCATATGTTAGGATGCTGCGAGATGAATGGGATGCTGCATGGAGATGAATCTTGATCTACTTCATTTCCCATCTTAATACAGCATCCCTACTTAAATGCATCTCGGACTTAGTCGATTTTTCATAAATTCTAAGAAAAACATATGTTAGGATGCTGCGAGATGAATGGGATGCTGCATGGAGATGAATCTTGATCTTCTTCATCTCCCATCTTAATACAGCATCCCTACTTAAATGCATCTCGGACTTAGTCGATTTTTCATAAATTCTAAGAAAAACATATGTTAGGATGCTGCGAGATGAATGGGATGCTGCATGGAGATGAATCTTGATCTCCTACATCTCCCATCTCAATACAGCATCCCTACTTGAAGGCATCTCGGACTTAGTCGATTTTTCATAAACTCATAGAAATTCATATGTTAGGATGCTGCGAGATGAATGGGATGCTGCATGCAGATGAATATTGATCTCCTACATCTCCCGTCTCAATACAGCATCCCTACTTAAAGGCATCTCGGACTTAGTCGATTTTTCATAAATTAATAGAAATTCATATGTTAGGATGCTGCGAGATGAATGGGATGCTGCATGGAGATGAATCTTGATCTCCTACATCTCTCATCTCAATACAGCATCCCTACTTAAAGGCATCTCGGACTTAGTCGATTTTTCATAAATTCATAGAAATTCATATGTTAGGATGCTGGGAGATGAATGGGATGCTGCATGGAGATGAATCTTGATCTTCTTCATCTCCCATCTTAATACAGCATCCCTACTTGAAGGCATCTCGGACTTAGTCGATTTTTCATAAATTCATAGAAATTCATATGTTAGGATGCTGCGAGATGAATGTTATGCTGCATGCAGATGAATATTGATCTCCTACATCTCCCGTCTCAATACAGCATCCCTACTTAAAGGCATCTCGGACTTAGTCGATTTTTCATAAATTCATAGAAATTCATATGTTAGGATGCTGCGAGATGAATGGGATGCTGCATGGAGATGAATCTTGATCTTCTTCATCTCCCATCTTAATACAGCATCCCTACTTAAAGCCATCTCGGACTTAGTCGGTTTTTCATAAATTCATAGAAATTCATATGTTAGGATGCTGCGAGATGAATGGGATGCTGCATGCAGATGAATATTGATCTCCTACATCTCCCGTCTCAATACAGCATCCCTACTTAAAGGCATCTCGGACTTAGTCGATTTTTCATAAATTCATAGAAATTCATATGTTAGGATGCTGCGAGATGAATGGGATGCTGCATGGAGATGAATCTTGATCTCCTTCATCTCTCATCTCAATACAGCATCCCTACTTAAAGCCATCTCGGACTTAGTCGATTTTTCATAAATTCATAGAAATTCATATGTAAGGATGCTGCGAGATGAATGGGATGCTGCATGGAGATGAATCTTGATCTCCTACATCTCTCATCTCAATACAGCATCCCTACTTAAAGGCATCTCGGACTTAGTCGATTTTTCATAAATTCATAGAAATTCATATGTTAGGATGCTACGAGATGAATGGGATGCTGCATGGAGATGAATTTTGATCTCCTACATCTCCCATCTCAATACAGCATCCCTACTTAAAGCCATCTCGGACTTAGTCGAATTTTCATAAATTCATAGAAATTCATATGTTAGGATGCTGCGAGATGAATGGGATGCTGCATGGAGATGAATCTTGATCTTCTTCATCTCCCATCTTAATACAGCATCCCTACTTAAAGGCATCTCGGACTTAGTCGATTTTTCATAAATTCTAAGAAATTCATATGTTAGGATGCTGCGAGATGAATGGGATGCTGCATGCAGATGAATATTGATCTCCTACATCTCCCGTCTCAATACAGCATCCCTACTTAAAGGCATCTCGGACTTAGTCGATTTTTCATAAATTCATAGAAATTCATATGTTAGGATGCTGCGAGATGAATGGGATGCTGCATGGAGATGAATCTTGATCTCCTACATCTCCCATCTCAATACAGCATCCCTACTTAAAGGCATCTCGGACCTAGTCGATTTTTCATAAATTCATAGAAATTCATATGTTAGGATGCTGCGAGATGAATGGGATGCTGCATGGAGATGAATCTTGATCTCCTACATCTCTCATCTCAATACAGCATCCCTACTTAAAGCCATCTCGGACTTAGTCGAATTTTCATAAATTCATAGAAATTCATATGTTAGGATGCTGCGAGATGAATGGGATGCTGCATGGAGATGAATTTTGATCTCCTACATCTCCCATCTCAATACAGCATCCCTACTTAAAGCCATCTCGGACTTAGTCGAATTTTCATAAATTCATAGAAATTCATATGTTAGGATGCTGCGAGATGAATGGGATGCTGCATGGAGATGAATCTTGATCTTCTTCATCTCCCATCTTAATACAGCATCCCTACTTAAAGGCATCTCGGACTTAGTCGATTTTTCATAAATTCATAGAAATTCATATGTTAGGATGCTGCGAGATGAATGGGATGCTGCATGGAGATGAATCTTGATCTCCTTCATCTCTCATCTCAATACAGCATCCCTACTTAAAGCCATCTCGGACTTAGTCGATTTTTCATAAATTCATAGAAATTCATATGTAAGGATGCTGCGAGATGAATGGGATGCTGCATGGAGATGAATCTTGATCTTCTTCATCTCCCATCTTAATACAGCATCCCTACTTGAAGGCATCTCGGACTTAGTCGATTTTTCATAAATTCATAGAAATTCATATGTTAGGATGCTGCGAGATGAATGTTATGCTGCATGCAGATGAATATTGATCTCCTACATCTCCCGTCTCAATACAGCATCCCTACTTAAAGGCATCTCGGACTTAGTCGATTTTTCATAAATTCATAGAAATTCATATGTTAGGATGCTGCGAGATGAATGGGATGCTGCATGGAGATGAATCTTGATCTTCTTCATCTCCCATCTTAATACAGCATCCCTACTTAAAGCCATCTCGGACTTAGTCGGTTTTTCATAAATTCATAGAAATTCATATGTTAGGATGCTGCGAGATGAATGGGATGCTGCATGCAGATGAATATTGATCTCCTACATCTCCCGTCTCAATACAGCATCCCTACTTAAAGGCATCTCGGACTTAGTCGATTTTTCATAAATTCATAGAAATTCATATGTTAGGATGCTGCGAGATGAATGGGATGCTGCATGGAGATGAATCTTGATCTCCTACATCTCCCATCTCAATACAGCATCCCTACTTAAAGGCATCTCGGACCTAGTCGATTTTTCATAAATTCATAGAAATTCATATGTTAGGATGCTGCGAGATGAATGGGATGCTGCATGGAGATGAATCTTGATCTCCTACATCTCTCATCTCAATACAGCATCCCTACTTAAAGGCATCTCGGACTTAGTCGATTTTTCATAAATTCTAAGAAATTCATATGTTAGGATGCTGGGAGATGAATGGGATGCTGCATGGAGATGAATTTTGATCTCCTACATCTCCCATCTCAATACAGCATCCCTACTTAAAGCCATCTCGGACTTAGTCGAATTTTCATAAATTCATAGAAATTCATATGTTAGGATGCTGCGAGATGAATGGGATGCTGCATGGAGATGAATCTTGATCTTCTTCATCTCCCATCTTAATACAGCATCCCTACTTAAAGGCATCTCGGACTTAGTCGATTTTTCATAAATTCTAAGAAATTCATATGTTAGGATGCTGGGAGATGAATGGGATGCTGCATGGAGATGAATTTTGATCTCCTACATCTCCCATCTCAATACAGCATCCCTACTTAAAGGCATCTCGGACTTAGTCGATTTTTCATAAATTCATAGAAATTCATATGTTAGGATGCTGCGAGATGAATGGGATGCTGCATGGAGATGAATCTTGATCTCCTTCATCTCTCATCTCAATACAGCATCCCTACTTAAAGCCATCTCGGACTTAGTCGATTTTTCATAAATTCATAGAAATTCATATGTAAGGATGCTGCGAGATGAATGGGATGCTGCATGGAGATGAATCTTGATCTCCTACATCTCTCATCTCAATACAGCATCCCTACTTAAAGGCATCTCGGACTTAGTCGATTTTTCATAAATTCATAGAAATTCATATGTTAGGATGCTACGAGATGAATGGGATGCTGCATGGAGATGAATCTTGATCTTCTTCATCTCCCATCTTAATACAGCATCCCTACTTAAAGGCATCTCGGACTTAGTCGATTTTTCATAAATTCTAAGAAATTCATATGTTAGGATGCTGGGAGATGAATGGGATGCTGCATGGAGATGAATTTTGATCTCCTACATCTCCCATCTCAATACAGCATCCCTACTTAAAGCCATCTCGGACTTAGTCGAATTTTCATAAATTCATAGAAATTCATATGTAAGGATGCTGCGAGATGAATGGGATGCTGCATGGAGATGAATCTTGATCTCCTACATCTCTCATCTCAATACACCATCCCTACTTAAAGGCATCTCGGACTTAGTCGATTTTTCATAAATTCTAAGAAATTCATATGTTAGGATGCTGGGAGATGAATGGGATGCTGCATGGAGATGAATCTTGATCTTCTACATCTCCCATCTTAATACAGCATCCCTACTTAAAGGCATCTCGGACTTAGTCGATTTTTCATAAATTCATAGAAATTCATATGTTAGGATGCTGCGAGATGAATGGGATGCTGCATGGAGATGAATCTTGATCTCCTACATCTCTCATCTCAATACAGCATCCCTACTTAAAGCCATCTCGGACTTAGTCGATTTTTCATAAATTCTAAGAAAAACATATGTTAGGATGCTGCGAGATGAATGGGATGCTGCATGGAGATGAATCTTGATCTTCTTCATCTCCCATCTTAATACAGCATCCCTACTTAAAGGCATCTCGGACTTAGTCGATTTTTCATAAATTCTAAGAAATTCATATGTTAGGATGCTGCGAGATGAATGGGATGCTGCATGGAGATGAATCTTGATCTCCTACATCTCCCATCTCAATACAGCATCCCTACTTGAAGGCATCTCGGACTTAGTCGATTTTTCATAAATTCATAGAAATTCATATGTTAGGATGCTGCGAGATGAATGGGATGCTGCATGCAGATGAATATTGATCTCCTACATCTCCCGTCTCAATACAGCATCCCTACTTAAAGGCATCTCGGACTTAGTCGATTTTTCATAAATTCATAGAAATTCATATGTTAGGATGCTGCGAGATGAATGGGATGCTGCATGGAGATGAATCTTGATCTCCTACATCTCTCATCTCAATACAGAATCCCTACTTAAAGCCATCTCGGACTTAGTCGATTTTTCATAAATTCATAGTAATTCATATGTTAGGATGCTGCGAGATGAATGGGATGCTGCATGGAGATGAATCTTGATCTCCTACATCTCCCATCTCAATACAGCATCCCTACTTAAAGCCATCTCGGACTTAGTCGGTTTTTCATAAATTCATAGAAATTCATATGTTAGGATGCTGGGAGATGAATGGGATGCTGCATGGAGATGAATCTGGATCTCCTACATCTCCCATCTTAATACAGCATCCCTACTTAAAGGCATCTCGGACTTAGTCGATTTTTCATAAATTCTAAGAAATTCATATGTTAGGATGCTGCGAGATGAATGGGATGCTGCATGGAGATGAATCTTGATCTCCTACATCTCTCATCTCAATACAGCATCCCTACTTAAAGGCATCTCGGACTTAGTCGATTTTTCATAAATTCATAGAAATTCATATGTTAGGATGCTGGGAGATGAATGGGATGCTGCATGGAGATGAATCTTGATCTTCTTCATCTCCCATCTTAATACAGCATCCCTACTTAAAGGCATCTCGGACTAAGTCGATTTTTCATAAATTCTAAGAAATTCATATGTTAGGATGCTGGGAGATGAATGAGATGCTGCATGGAGATGAATCTTGATCTTCTTCATCTCCCATCTTAATACAGCATCCCTACTTAAAGGCATCTCGGACTTAGTCGATTTTTCATAAATTCTAAGAAATTCATATGTTAGGATGCTGGGAGATGAATGGGATGCTGCATGGAGATGCATCTTGATCTCCTACATCTCCCATCTTAATACAGCATCCCTACTTAAAGCCATCTCGGACTTAGTCGATTTTTCATAAATTCTAAGAAATTCATATGTTAGGATGCTGGGAGATGAATGGGATGCTGCATGGAGATGAATCTTGGTCTTCTTCATCTCCCATCTTAATACAGCATCCCTACTTAAAGGCATCTCGGACTTAGTCGATTTTTCATAAATTCTAAGAAAAACATATGTTAGGATGCTGCGAGATGAATGGGATGCTGCATGGAGATGAATCTTGATCTCCTACATCTCCCATCTTAATACAGCATCCCTACTTAAAGGCTTCTCGGACTTATTCGATTTTTCATAAATTCTAAGAAATTCATATGTTAGGATGCTGGGAGATAAATGGGATGCTGCATGGAGATGAATCTTGATCTCCTACATCTCCCATCTCAATACAGCATCCCTACTTAAAGGCATCTCGGACTTAGTCGATTTTTCATAAATTCATAGAAATTCATATGTTAGGATGCTGCGAGATGAATGGGATGCTGCATGGAGATGAATCTTGATCTCCTACATCTCTCATCTCAATACAGCATCCCTACTTAAAGGCATCTCGGACTTAGTCGATTTTTCATAAATTCATAGAAATTCATATGTTAGGATGCTGCGAGATGAATGGGATGCTGCATGGAGATGAATCTTGATCTCCTACATCTCCCATCTCAATACAGCATCCCTACTTAAAGGCATCTCGGACTTAGTCGATTTTTCATAAATTCTAAGAAAAACATAAGTTAGGATGATGGGAGATGAATGGGATGCTGCATGGAGATGAATCTTGATCTTCTACATCTCCCATCTTAATACAACATCGCTACTTAAAGGCATCTCGGACTTAGTCGATTTTTCATAAATTCTAAGAAAAACATAAGTTAGGATGATGGGAGATGAATGGGATGCTGCATGGAGATGAATCTTGATCTTCTACATCTCCCATCTTAATACAACATCGCTACTTAAAGGCATCTCGGACTTAGTCGATTTTTCATAAATTCTAAGAAAAACATATGTAAGGATGCTGCGAGATGAATGGGATGCTGCATGGAGATGAATCTTGATCTTCTTCATCTCCCATCTTAATACAGCATCCCTACTTAAAGGCATCTCGGACTTAGTCGATTTTTCATAAATTCTAAGAAAAACATATGTTAGGATGATGCGAGATGAATGGGATGCTGCATGGAGATGAATCTTGATCTTCTTCATCTCCCATCTTAATACAGCATCCCTACTTAAAGGCATCTCGGACTTAGTCGATTTTTCATAAATTCTAAGAAAAACATAAGTTAGGATGATGGGAGATGAATGGGATGCTGCATGGAGATGAATCTTGATCTTCTGCATCTCCCATCTTAATACAGCATCCCTACTTAAAGGCATCTCGGACTTAGTCGATTTTTCATAAATTCTAAGAAAAACATAAGTTAGGATGATGGGAGATGAATGGGATGCTGCATGGAGATGAATCTTGATCTTCTACATCTCCCATCTTAATACAACATCGCTACTTAAAGGCATCTCGGACTTAGTCGATTTTTCATAAATTCTAAGAAAAACATAAGTTAGGATGATGGGAGATGAATGGGATGCTGCATGGAGATGAATCTTGATCTTCTGCATCTCTTATCGCAATACAGCATCCCTACTTAAAGGCATCTCGGACTTAGTCGATTTTTCATAAATTCATAGAAATTCATATGTTAGGATGCTGGGAGATGAATGGGATGCTGCATGGAGATGAATCTTGATCTTCTCCATCTCCCATCTTAATACAGCATCCCTACTTAAGGGCATCTCGGACTTAGTCGATTTTTCATAAATTCTAAGAAAAACATATGTTAGGATGCTGCGAGATGAATGGGATGCTGCATGGAGATGAATCTTGATCTTCTTCATCTCCCATCTTAATACAGCATCCCTACTTAAAGGCATCTCGGACTTAGTCGATTTTTCATAAATTCTAAGAAATTCATATGTTAGGATGCTGCGAGATGAATGGGATGCTGCATGGAGATGAATCTTGATCTCCTACATCTCCCATCTCAATACAGCATCCCTACTTGAAGGCATCTCGGACTTAGTCGATTTTTCATAAATTCATAGAAATTCATATGTTAGGATGCTGCGAGATGAATGGGATGCTGCATGCAGATGAATATTGATCTCCTACATCTCCCGTCTCAATACAGCATCCCTACTTAAAGGCATCTCGGACTTAGTCGATTTTTCATAAATTCATAGAAATTCATATGTTAGGATGCTGCGAGATGAATGGGATGCTGCATGGAGATGAATCTTGATCTCCTACATCTCTCATCTCAATACAGCATCCCTACTTAAAGCCATCTCGGACTTAGTCGATTTTTCATAAATTCATAGTAATTCATATGTTAGGATGCTGCGAGATGAATGGGATGCTGCATGGAGATGAATCTTGATCTCCTACATCTCCCATCTCAATACAGCATCCCTACTTAAAGCCATCTCGGACTTAGTCGGTTTTTCATAAATTCATAGAAATTCATATGTTAGGATGCTGGGAGATGAATGGGATGCTGCATGGAGATGAATCTGGATCTCCTACATCTCCCATCTTAATACAGCATCCCTACTTAAAGGCATCTCGGACTTAGTCGATTTTTCATAAATTCTAAGAAATTCATATGTTAGGATGCTGCGAGATGAATGGGATGCTGCATGGAGATGAATCTTGATCTCCTACATCTCTCATCTCAATACAGCATCCCTACTTAAAGGCATCTCGGACTTAGTCGATTTTTCATAAATTCATAGAAATTCATATGTTAGGATGCTGGGAGATGAATGGGATGCTGCATGGAGATGAATCTTGATCTTCTTCATCTCCCATCTTAATACAGCATCCCTACTTAAAGGCATCTCGGACTAAGTCGATTTTTCATAAATTCTAAGAAATTCATATGTTAGGATGCTGGGAGATGAATGGGATGCTGCATGGAGATAAATCTTGATCTCCTACATCTCCCATCTCAATACAGCATCCCTACTTAAAGGCATCTCGGACTTAGTCGATTTTTCATAAATTCATAGAAATTCATATGTTAGGATGCTGGGAGATGAATGAGATGCTGCATGGAGATGAATCTTGATCTTCTTCATCTCCCATCTTAATACAGCATCCCTACTTAAAGGCATCTCGGACTTAGTCGATTTTTCATAAATTCTAAGAAATTCATATGTTAGGATGCTGGGAGATGAATGGGATGCTGCATGGAGATGCATCTTGATCTCCTACATCTCCCATCTTAATACAGCATCCCTACTTAAAGCCATCTCGGACTTAGTCGATTTTTCATAAATTCTAAGAAATTCATATGTTAGGATGCTGGGAGATGAATGGGATGCTGCATGGAGATGAATCTTGGTCTTCTTCATCTCCCATCTTAATACAGCATCCCTACTTAAAGGCATCTCGGACTTAGTCGATTTTTCATAAATTCTAAGAAAAACATATGTTAGGATGCTGCGAGATGAATGGGATGCTGCATGGAGATGAATCTTGATCTCCTACATCTCCCATCTTAATACAGCATCCCTACTTAAAGGCTTCTCGGACTTATTCGATTTTTCATAAATTCTAAGAAATTCATATGTTAGGATGCTGGGAGATAAATGGGATGCTGCATGGAGATGAATCTTGATCTTCTTCATCTCCCATCTTAATACAGCATTCCTACTTAAATGCATCTCGGACTTAGTCGATTTTTCATAAATTCATAGAAATTCATATGTTAGGATGCTGCGAGATGAATGGGATGCTGCATGGAGATGCATCTTGATCTCCTACATCTCCCATCTTAATACAGCATCCCTACTTAAAGCCATCTCGGACTTAGTCGATTTTTCATAAATTCTAAGAAATTCATATGTTAGGATGCTGGGAGATGAATGGGTTGCTGCATGGAGATGAATCTTGATCTCCTACATCTCCCATCTCAATACAGCATCCCTACTTAAAGGCATCTCGGACTTAGTCGATTTTTCATAAATTCTAAGAAAAACATAAGTTAGGATGATGGGAGATGAATGGGATGCTGCATGGAGATGAATCTTGATCTTCTACATCTCCCATCTTAATACAACATCGCTACTTAAAGGCATCTCGGACTTAGTCGATTTTTCATAAATTCTAAGAAAAACATAAGTTAGGATGATGGGAGATGAATGGGATGCTGCATGGAGATGAATCTTGATCTTCTACATCTCCCATCTTAATACAACATCGCTACTTAAAGGCATCTCGGACTTAGTCGATTTTTCATAAATTCTAAGAAAAACATATGTAAGGATGCTGCGAGATGAATGGGATGCTGCATGGAGATGAATCTTGATCTTCTTCATCTCCCATCTTAATACAGCATCCCTACTTAAAGGCATCTCGGACTTAGTCGATTTTTCATAAATTCTAAGAAAAACATATGTTAGGATGATGCGAGATGAATGGGATGCTGCATGGAGATGAATCTTGATCTTCTTCATCTCCCATCTTAATACAGCATCCCTACTTAAAGGCATCTCGGACTTAGTCGATTTTTCATAAATTCTAAGAAAAACATAAGTTAGGATGATGGGAGATGAATGGGATGCTGCATGGAGATGAATCTTGATCTTCTGCATCTCCCATCTTAATACAGCATCCCTACTTAAAGGCATCTCGGACTTAGTCGATTTTTCATAAATTCTAAGAAAAACATAAGTTAGGATGATGGGAGATGAATGGGATGCTGCATGGAGATGAATCTTGATCTTCTACATCTCCCATCTTAATACAACATCGCTACTTAAAGGCATCTCGGACTTAGTCGATTTTTCATAAATTCTAAGAAAAACATAAGTTAGGATGATGGGAGATGAATGGGATGCTGCATGGAGATGAATCTTGATCTTCTGCATCTCTTATCGCAATACAGCATCCCTACTTAAAGGCATCTCGGACTTAGTCGATTTTTCATAAATTCATAGAAATTCATATGTTAGGATGCTGGGAGATGAATGGGATGCTGCATGGAGATGAATCTTGATCTTCTCCATCTCCCATCTTAATACAGCATCCCTACTTAAGGGCATCTCGGACTTAGTCGATTTTTCATAAATTCTAAGAAAAACATATGTTAGGATGCTGCGAGATGAATGGGATGCTGCATGGAGATGAACCTTGATCTTTTCCATCTCCCATCTTACCTCAGCATCCCTACTTAAAGGCATCTCGGACTTAGTCGATTTTTCATAAATTCAAAGAAAAACATATGTTAGGATGCTGCGAGATGAATGGGATGCTGTATGGAGATGAATCTTGATCTTCTTCATCTCCCATCTTACCTCAGCATCCCTACTTACAGGCATCTCGGACTTAGTCGATTTTTCATAAATTCTAAGAAAAACATATGTTAGGATGCTTCGAGATGAATGGGATGCTGCATGGAGATGAATCTTGATCTTCTCCATCTCCCATCTTAATACAGCATCCCTACTTAAGGGCATCTCGGACTTAGTCGATTTTTCATAAATTCTAAGAAAAACATATGTTAGGATGCTGGGAGATGAATGAGATGCTGCATGGAGATGAATCTTGATCTCCTACATCTCCCATCTCAATACAGCATCCCTACTTAAAGGCATCTCGGACTTAGTCGATTTTTCATAAATTCATAGAAATTCATATGTTAGGATGCTGCGAGATGAATGGGATGCTGCATGGAGATGAATCTTGTTCTCCTACATCTCTCATCTCAATACAGCATCCCTACTTAAAGCCATCTCGGACTTAGTCGATTTTTAATAAATTCTAAGAAAATAATATGTAAGGATGCTGCGAGATGAATGGGATGCTGCATGGAGATGAATCTTGATCTTCTTCATCTCCCATCTTAATACAGCATCCCTACTTAAAGGCATCTCGGACTTAGTCGATTTTTCATAAATTCATAGAAATTCATATGTTAGGATGCTGCGAGATGAATGGGATGCTGCATGGAGATGAATCTTGATCTCCTTCATCTCTCATCTCAATACAGCATCCCTACTTAAAGCCATCTCGGACTTAGTCGATTTTTCATAAATTCATAGAAATTCATATGTAAGGATGCTGCGAGATGAATGGGATGCTGCATGGAGATGAATCTTGATCTCCTACATCTCTCATCTCAATACAGCATCCCTACTTAAAGGCATCTCGGACTTAGTCGATTTTTCATAAATTCATAGAAATTCATATGTTAGGATGCTGGGAGATGAATGGGATGCTGCATGGAGATGAATCTTGATCTTCTTCATCTCCCATCTTAATACAGCATCCCTACTTAAAGGCATCTCGGACTTAGTCGATTTTTCATAAATTCTAAGAAATTCATATGTTAGGATGCTGGGAGATAAATGGGATGCTGCATGGAGATGAATCTTGATCTCCTACATCTCCCATCTCAATACAGCATCCCTACTTAAAGGCATCTCGGACCTAGTCGATTTTTCATAAATTCATAGAAATTCATATGTTAGGATGCTGCGAGATGAATGGGATGCTGCATGGAGATGAATCTTGATCTCCTACATCTCTCATCTCAATACAGCATCCCTACTTAAAGCCATCTCGGACTTAGTCGATTTTTCATAAATTCATAGAAATTCATATGTTAGGATGCTGCGAGATGAATGGGATGCTGCATGGAGATGAATCTTGATCTACTTCATTTCCCATCTTAATACAGCATCCCTACTTAAATGCATCTCGGACTTAGTCGATTTTTCATAAATTCTAAGAAAAACATATGTTAGGATGCTGCGAGATGAATGGGATGCTGCATGGAGATGAATCTTGATCTTCTTCATCTCCCATCTTAATACAGCATCCCTACTTAAATGCATCTCGGACTTAGTCGATTTTTCATAAATTCTAAGAAAAACATATGTTAGGATGCTGCGAGATGAATGGGATGCTGCATGGAGATGAATCTTGATCTCCTACATCTCCCATCTCAATACAGCATCCCTACTTGAAGGCATCTCGGACTTAGTCGATTTTTCATAAACTCATAGAAATTCATATGTTAGGATGCTGCGAGATGAATGGGATGCTGCATGCAGATGAATATTGATCTCCTACATCTCCCGTCTCAATACAGCATCCCTACTTAAAGGCATCTCGGACTTAGTCGATTTTTCATAAATTAATAGAAATTCATATGTTAGGATGCTGCGAGATGAATGGGATGCTGCATGGAGATGAATCTTGATCTCCTACATCTCTCATCTCAATACAGCATCCCTACTTAAAGGCATCTCGGACTTAGTCGATTTTTCATAAATTCATAGAAATTCATATGTTAGGATGCTGGGAGATGAATGGGATGCTGCATGGAGATGAATCTTGATCTTCTCCATCTCCCATCTTAATACAGCATCCCTACTTGAAGGCATCTCGGACTTAGTCGATTTTTCATAAATTCATAGAAATTCATATGTTAGGATGCTGCGAGATGAATGTTATGCTGCATGCAGATGAATATTGATCTCCTACATCTCCCGTCTCAATACAGCATCCCTACTTAAAGGCATCTCGGACTTAGTCGATTTTTCATAAATTCATAGAAATTCATATGTTAGGATGCTGCGAGATGAATGGGATGCTGCATGGAGATGAATCTTGATCTTCTTCATCTCCCATCTTAATACAGCATCCCTACTTAAAGGCATCTCGGACTTAGTCGATTTTTCATAAATTCTAAGAAATTCATATGTTAGGATGCTGGGAGATGAATGGGATGCTGCATGGAGATGAATTTTGATCTCCTACATCTCCCATCTCAATACAGCATCCCTACTTAAAGCCATCTCGGACTTAGTCGAATTTTCATAAATTCATAGAAATTCATATGTTAGGATGCTGCGAGATGAATGGGATGCTGCATGGAGATGAATCTTGATCTTCTTCATCTCCCATCTTAATACAGCATCCCTACTTAAAGGCATCTCGGACTTAGTCGATTTTTCATAAATTCTAAGAAATTCATATGTTAGGATGCTGGGAGATGAATGGGATGCTGCATGGAGATGAATTTTGATCTCCTACATCTCCCATCTCAATACAGCATCCCTACTTAAAGGCATCTCGGACTTAGTCGATTTTTCATAAATTCATAGAAATTCATATGTTAGGATGCTGCGAGATGAATGGGATGCTGCATGGAGATGAATCTTGATCTCCTTCATCTCTCATCTCAATACAGCATCCCTACTTAAAGCCATCTCGGACTTAGTCGATTTTTCATAAATTCATAGAAATTCATATGTAAGGATGCTGCGAGATGAATGGGATGCTGCATGGAGATGAATCTTGATCTCCTACATCTCTCATCTCAATACAGCATCCCTACTTAAAGGCATCTCGGACTTAGTCGATTTTTCATAAATTCATAGAAATTCATATGTTAGGATGCTACGAGATGAATGGGATGCTGCATGGAGATGAATCTTGATCTTCTTCATCTCCCATCTTAATACAGCATCCCTACTTAAAGGCATCTCGGACTTAGTCGATTTTTCATAAATTCTAAGAAATTCATATGTTAGGATGCTGGGAGATGAATGGGATGCTGCATGGAGATGAATTTTGATCTCCTACATCTCCCATCTCAATACAGCATCCCTACTTAAAGCCATCTCGGACTTAGTCGAATTTTCATAAATTCATAGAAATTCATATGTAAGGATGCTGCGAGATGAATGGGATGCTGCATGGAGATGAATCTTGATCTCCTACATCTCTCATCTCAATACAGCATCCCTACTTAAAGGCATCTCGGACTTAGTCGATTTTTCATAAATTCTAAGAAATTCATATGTTAGGATGCTGGGAGATGAATGGGATGCTGCATGGAGATGAATCTTGATCTTCTACATCTCCCATCTTAATACAGCATCCCTACTTAAAGGCATCTCGGACTTAGTCGATTTTTCATAAATTCATAGAAATTCATATGTTAGGATGCTGCGAGATGAATGGGATGCTGCATGGAGATGAATCTTGATCTCCTACATCTCTCATCTCAATACAGCATCCCTACTTAAAGCCATCTCGGACTTAGTCGATTTTTCATAAATTCTAAGAAAAACATATGTTAGGATGCTGCGAGATGAATGGGATGCTGCATGGAGATGAATCTTGATCTTCTTCATCTCCCATCTTAATACAGCATCCCTACTTAAAGGCATCTCGGACTTAGTCGATTTTTCATAAATTCTAAGAAATTCATATGTTAGGATGCTGCGAGATGAATGGGATGCTGCATGGAGATGAATCTTGATCTCCTACATCTCCCATCTCAATACAGCATCCCTACTTGAAGGCATCTCGGACTTAGTCGATTTTTCATAAATTCATAGAAATTCATATGTTAGGATGCTGCGAGATGAATGGGATGCTGCATGCAGATGAATATTGATCTCCTACATCTCCCGTCTCAATACAGCATCCCTACTTAAAGGCATCTCGGACTTAGTCGATTTTTCATAAATTCATAGAAATTCATATGTTAGGATGCTGCGAGATGAATGGGATGCTGCATGGAGATGAATCTTGATCTCCTACATCTCTCATCTCAATACAGCATCCCTACTTAAAGCCATCTCGGACTTAGTCGATTTTTCATAAATTCATAGTAATTCATATGTTAGGATGCTGCGAGATGAATGGGATGCTGCATGGAGATGAATCTTGATCTCCTACATCTCCCATCTCAATACAGCATCCCTACTTAAAGCCATCTCGGACTTAGTCGGTTTTTCATAAATTCATAGAAATTCATATGTTAGGATGCTGGGAGATGAATGGGATGCTGCATGGAGATGAATCTGGATCTCCTACATCTCCCATCTTAATACAGCATCCCTACTTAAAGGCATCTCGGACTTAGTCGATTTTTCATAAATTCTAAGAAATTCATATGTTAGGATGCTGCGAGATGAATGGGATGCTGCATGGAGATGAATCTTGATCTCCTACATCTCTCATCTCAATACAGCATCCCTACTTAAAGGCATCTCGGACTTAGTCGATTTTTCATAAATTCATAGAAATTCATATGTTAGGATGCTGGGAGATGAATGGGATGCTGCATGGAGATGAATCTTGATCTTCTTCATCTCCCATCTTAATACAGCATCCCTACTTAAAGGCATCTCGGACTAAGTCGATTTTTCATAAATTCTAAGAAATTCATATGTTAGGATGCTGGGAGATGAATGGGATGCTGCATGGAGATAAATCTTGATCTCCTACATCTCCCATCTCAATACAGCATCCCTACTTAAAGGCATCTCGGACTTAGTCGATTTTTCATAAATTCATAGAAATTCATATGTTAGGATGCTGGGAGATGAATGAGATGCTGCATGGAGATGAATCTTGATCTTCTTCATCTCCCATCTTAATACAGCATCCCTACTTAAAGGCATCTCGGACTTAGTCGATTTTTCATAAATTCTAAGAAATTCATATGTTAGGATGCTGGGAGATGAATGGGATGCTGCATGGAGATGCATCTTGATCTCCTACATCTCCCATCTTAATACAGCATCCCTACTTAAAGCCATCTCGGACTTAGTCGATTTTTCATAAATTCTAAGAAATTCATATGTTAGGATGCTGGGAGATGAATGGGATGCTGCATGGAGATGAATCTTGGTCTTCTTCATCTCCCATCTTAATACAGCATCCCTACTTAAAGGCATCTCGGACTTAGTCGATTTTTCATAAATTCTAAGAAAAACATATGTTAGGATGCTGCGAGATGAATGGGATGCTGCATGGAGATGAATCTTGATCTCCTACATCTCCCATCTTAATACAGCATCCCTACTTAAAGGCTTCTCGGACTTATTCGATTTTTCATAAATTCTAAGAAATTCATATGTTAGGATGCTGGGAGATAAATGGGATGCTGCATGGAGATGCATCTTGATCTCCTACATCTCCCATCTTAATACAGCATCCCTACTTAAAGCCATCTCAGACTTAGTCGATTTTTCATAAATTCTAAGAAATTCATATGTTAGGATGCTGGGAGATGAATGGGATGCTGCATGGAGATGAATCTTGATCTTCTTCATCTCCCATCTCAATACAGCATCCCTACTTAAAGGCATCTCGGACTTATTCGATTTTTCATAAATTCATAGAAATTCATATGTTAGGATGCTGGGAGATGAATGGGATGCTGCATGGAGATGAATCTTGATCTTCTCCATCTCCCATCTTAATACAGAATCCCTACTTAAAGGCATCTCGGACTTAGTCGATTTTTCATAAATTCTAAGAAATTCATATGTTAGGATGCTGGGAGATAAATGGGATGCTGCATGGAGATGAATCTTGATCTCCTACATCTCCCATCTCAATACAGCATCCCTACTTAAAGGCATCTCGGACTTAGTCGATTTTTCATAAATTCATAGAAATTCATATGTTAGGATGCTGGGAGATGAATGGGATGCTGCATGGAGATGAATCTTGATCTTCCTCATCTCCCATCTGATTACAGCATCCCTACTTAAAGGCATCTCGGACTTAGTCGATTTTTCATAAATTCTAAGAAAACAATATGTTAGGATGCTGCGAGATGAATGGGATGCTGCATGGAGATGAATCTTGATCTTCTCCATCTCCCATCTTAATACAGCATCCCTACTTAAAGGCATCTCGGACTTAGTCGATTTTTCATAAATTCTAAGAAATTCATATGTTAGGATGCTGGGAGATGAATGGGATGCTACATGGAGATGAATCTTGATCTTCTTTATCTCCCATCTCAATACAGCATCCCTACTTAAAGGCATCTCGGACTTAGTCGATTTTTCATAAATTCTAAGAAAAACATATGTTAGGATGCTGCGAGATGAATGATATGCTGCATGGAGATGAATCTTGATCTTCTTCATCTCCCATCTTAATACAGCATCCCTACTTGACGACATCTCGGACTAAGTTGCTTTTTCATAAATTCTAAGAAAAACATATGTTAGGATGCTGGGAGATGAATTGGATGCTGCATGGAGATGAATCTTGATCTTCTTCATCTCCCATCTTAATACAGCATCCCTACTTAAAGGCATCTTGGACTTAGTCGATTTTTCATAAATTCTAAGAAATTCAAATGTTAGGATGCTGGGAGATGAATGGGATGCTGCATGGAGATGAATCTTGATCTTTTTCATCTGCCATCTCAATACAGCATCCCTACTTAAAGGCATCTCAGACTTAGTCGATTTTTCATAAATTCTAAGAAAAACATATGTTAGGATGCTGCGAGATGAATGGGATGCTGCATGGAGATGAATCTTGATCTTCTTCATCTCCCATCTTAATACAGCATCCCTACTTAAAGGCATCTCGGACTTAGTCGATTTTTCATAAATTCTAAAAAATTCATATGTTAGGATGCTGCGAGATGAATGGGATGCTGCATGGAGATGAATCTTGATCTTCTTCATCTCCCATCTCGATACAGCATCCCTACTTAAAGGCATCTCGGACTTAGTCGATTTTTCATAAATTCTAAGAAATTCATATGTTAGGATGCTGCGAGATGAATGGGATGCTGCATGGAGATAAATCTTGATCTTCTTCATCTTCCATCTTAATACAGCATCCCTACATAAAGGCATCTCGGACTTAGTCGATTTTTCATAATTTCTTAGAAAAACATATGTTAGGATGCTGCGAGATGAATGGGATGCTGCATGGAGATGAATCTTGATCTTCTTCATCTCCTATCTCAATACAGCATCCCTACTTAAAGGCATCTCGGACTTAGTCGATTTTTCATAATTTCTTAGAAAAACATATGTTAGGATGCTGCGAGATGAATGAGATGCTGCATGGAGATGAATTTTGATCTTCTTCATCTCCCATCTTAATACAGCATCCCTACTTAAAGGCATCTCGGACTTAGTCGATTTTTCATAAATTCTAAGAAAAACATATGTTAGGATGCTGCGAGATGAATGAGATGCTGCATGGAGATGAATCTTGTTCTTCTTCATCTCCCATCCTAATACAGCATCCCTACTTAAAGCCATCTCGGACTTAGTCGATTTTTCATAAATTCTAAGAAATTCATATGTTAGGATGCTGCGAGATGAATGGGATGTTGCATGGAGATGAATCTTCATCTTCTTCATCTCCCATCTCATTACAGCATCCCTGCTTAAAGGCATCTCGGACTTAGTCGATTTTTCATAAATTCTAAGAAAAACATATGTTAGGATGCTGCGAGATGAATGGGATGCTGCATGGAGATAAATCTTGATCTCTTACATCTCCCATCTCAATACAGCATCCCTACTTAAAGGCATCTCGGACTTAGTCAATTTTTTATAAATTCATAGAAATTCATATGTTAGGATGCTGCGAGATGAATGGGATGCTGCGTGGAGATGAATCTTGATCTCCTACATCTCCCATCTCAATACAGCATCCCTACTTAAAGGCATCTCGGACTTAGTCGATTTTTCATAAATTCTAAGAAAAACATATGTTAGGATGCTGCGAGATGAATTGGATGCTGCATGGAGATGAATCTTGATCTTCTTCATCTCCCATCTTAATACAGCATCCCTACTTAAAGGCATCTCGGACTTAGTCGATTTTTCATAAATTCTAAGAAAAACATATGTTAGGATGCTGCGAGACGAATGGGATGCTGCATGGAGATGAATCTTGATCTTCTACATCTCCCATCTTAATACAGCATCCCTACTTAAAGGCATCTCGGAATTAGTCGATTTTTCATAAGTTCTAAGAAAAACATATGTCAGGATGCTGCGAGATGAATGGGATGCTGCATGGAGATGAATCTTGATCTTCTTCATCTCCCATCTCAATACAGCATCGCTACTGAATTGCATCTCGGACTTAGTCGATTTTTCATAAATTCTAAGAAAAACATAAGTTAGGATGCTGCGAGATGAATGGGATGCTGCATGGAGATGAATCTTGATCTTCTTCATCTCCCATCTTGATACAGCATCCCTACTTAAAGGCATCTCGGACTTAGTCGATTTTTCATAAATTCTAAGAAATTCATATGTTAGGATGCTGCGAGATGAATGGGATGCTGCATGGAGATGAATCTTGATCTTCTTCATCTCCAATCTTAATACAGCATCCCTACTTAAAGGCATCTCGGACTTAGTCGATTTTTCATAAATTCTAAAAAATTCATATGTTAGGATGCTGGGAGATGAATGGGATGCTGCATGGAGATGATTCTTGATCTTCTTCATCTCCCATCTCAATACAGCATCCCTACTTAAGGGCATCTCGGACTTAGTCGATTTTTCATAAATTCTAAGAAATTCATATGTTAGGATGCTGGGAGATGAATGGGATGCTGCATGGAGATGAATCTTGATCTTCAACATCTCCCATCTTAATACAGCATCCCTACTTAAAGGCATCTTGGACTTAGCCGATTTTTCATAAATTCTAAGAAATTCATATGTTAGGATGCTGCGAGATGAGTGGGATGCTGCATGGAGATAAATCTTGATCTTCTTCATCCCCCATCTCAATACAGCATCCCTATTTAAAGGCATCTCGGACTTAGTCGATTTTTAATAAATTCTAAGAAAAACATATGTTAGGATTCTGGGAGATAAATGGGATGCTGCATGGAGATGAATCTTGATCTCTTTCATCTCCCATCTCAATACAGCATCCCTACTTAAAGGCATCTCGGACTTAGTCGATTTTTCATAAATTCTAAGATAAACATATGTTAGGATGCTGCGAGATAAATGGGATGCTGCATGGAGATGAATCTTGATCTTCTTCATCTCCAATCTTAATACAGCATCCCTACTTACAGGCATCTCGGACTTAGTCGATTTTTCATAAATTCTAAGAAAAACATATGTTAGGATGCTGGTTGATGAATGGGATGCTGCATGAAGATGAATCTTGATCTTCTTCATCTCCCATCTTAATAGAGCATCCCTACTTAAAGGCATCTCGGACTAAGTCGATTTTTCATAAATTCTAAGAAAAACATATGTTAGGATGCTGCGAGATGAATGGCATGCTGCAAGGAGATAAATCTTGATCTTCTTCATCTCCCATCTCAATACAGCATCCCTACTTAAGGGCATCTCGGACTTAGTCGATTTTTCATAAATTCTAAGAAAAACATATGTTAGGATGCTGAGAGATGAATGGGATGCTGCATGGAGATGAATCTTGATCTTCTTCATCTCCCATCTCAATACAGCATCCCTGCTTAAAGGCATCTCGGACTTAGTCGATTTTTCATAAATTCTAAGAAATTCATATGTTAGGATGCTGCGAGATAAATGGGATGCTGCATGGAGATAAATATTGATCTTTTTCATCTCCCATCTTAATACAGCATCCCTACTTAGAGGCATCTCGGACTTAGTCGATTTTTCATAAATTCTAAGAAATTCATATGTTAGGATGCTGGGAGATGAATTGGATGCTGCATGGAGATGAATCTTGATCTTCTACATCTCCCATAATAATACAGCATCCCTACTTAAAGGCATCTCGGACTTAGTCGATTTTTCATAAATTCTAAGAAAAACATATGTTAGGATGCTGGGAGATGAATGGGATGCTGCATGGAGATGAATGTTGACCTTCTTTATCTCCCATCTTAATACAGCATCCCTACTTAAAGGCATCTCGGACTTAGTCGAATTTTCATAAATTCTAAGAAATTGATATGTTAGGATGCTGCGAGATGAATGGGATGCTGCATGGAGATGAATCTTGATCTTCTTCATCTCCCATCTTAATACAGCATCCCTACTTAAAGGCATCTCGGACTTATTCGATTTTTCATAAATTCTTAGAAAAACATATGTTTAAATGCTGCGAGATGAATGGGATGCTGCATGGAGATGAATCTTGATCTCCTACATCTCCCATCTCAATACAGCATCCCTACTTAAAGGCATCTCGGACTTATTCGATTTTTCATAAATTCTTAGAAAAACATATGTTTAAATGCTGCGAGATGAATGGGATGCTGCATGGAGATGAATCTTGATCTCCTACATCTCCCATCTCAATACAGCATCCCTACTTAAAGGCATCTCTGACTTAGTCGATTTTTCATAAATTCTAAGAAAAACATATGTTAGGATGCTGCGAGATGAATGGGATGCTGCATGGAGATGAATCTTTATCTTCTTCATCTCCCATCTTAATACAGCATCCCTACTTAAAGGCATCTCGGACTTAGTCGATTTTTCATAAATTCTAAGAAAAACATATGTTAGGATGCTGCGCGATGAATGAGATGCTGCCTGGAGATGAA
>NW_026689793.1:307500-331337 GCF_943734765.1 Anopheles ziemanni | reverse complement strand
TCCATCATCCAACGGGCGCTGTTCTACGGGCCTATCACCCTCTATGGGTTCTGAGCCACATTCAAGTTGGACTTGAAAAGCGCTAAGATGACGGATAGTGAGACGCACCAGTACACGGAATCGGATAGACGGACAGGCCGCCACCCCTACGTGCTGAGCTTCTCCCGTTTCGCTCGCAGCTACTCAGGGAATCCCGGTTGGTTTCTTTTCCTCCCCTTATTAATATGCTTAAATTCAGGGGGTTGTCACACATGAACTGAGGCTTATGTACCTTGCGGTTGTTATCGTCACATCTGGCTTGCGACTACTTTGTTTCAATGTCCAATATGTACCGTTGGACTCGGTTAACGGGCTGTTAGCCCGCGTGTGGTTTAACTCACTGATACCTTCCATTGCCCATACGCTAGTTTGTTTGTGTTCCTTTGGTCAACTTCCATACTTGAATCATTTGTGCTACCGCTGCTGCTTCGACGCTACTTTGACATCTTCGCTTCTATTTAAATAAATAAATAAGCTGAAGCTAGACATCAGTAAACACCACCACAGACACCACAAGCACGCCTTCTCCTCGTACTTCCGCCTCACGCGGGAACACGGACGCTCTAAATACTTCGAATTCCAATGCCAGTATATTGTAAACCACGGGTTCTTTAATGCTAGCGGGTCGTCGCGACCCTAGTTAACATCATGGTGCACGTCTCGTGACGGGTGTCACGGCGTAGTTAAATGTATGCGATACATTTCTCAAATATAAGCGCTCAGTCATCTGTACATCATGGTAGGTTCCCACGACGTGCAATATGCGTTCAACTTATCAATGTTCATGTGTCCTGCAGTTCACATTATGACGCGCAGTTAGCTGCGGTCTTCATCGATCCATGAGCCGAGTGATCCACTGCCGAGGGTGACTAACTTGCGTAAGCCGCCGCTGTGCGCGTATACCCGTTCCCCGTAGGGAGGAGCAAGCCGCCGCTTAGAGACGAAGCATAAAGTGTCCTCATTCCACATAGGGCAAGCTGGATGAATCCATTTTACCCAGGACGGCCGAAGCGGCGTGGACCAGGGGAGAACTGAACCTTATACTTCACACCACAGTAAGTCTACGTGTCCTCTTCCACATAGGGCAAGCTAGAACTAACTATCTTACCCAGGACTGCCGAAGCAGCGTGGACCAGGGGAGGAACACACTTTTCATGGAAACGTAAGGCATCCATGACTGCCATAACGTAAGCCGCCGCTGTGCGCGTATACCCGTTCCCCGTAGGGAGGAGCAAGCCGCCGCTTAGAGACGAAGCATAAAGTGTCCTCATTCCACATAGGGCAAGCTGGATGAATCCATTTTACCCAGGACGGCCGAAGCGGCGTGGACCAGGGGAGAACTGAACTTTATACTTCACACCACAGTAAGTCTACGTGTCCTCTTCCACATAGGGCAAGCTAGAACTAACTATCTTACCCAGGACTGCCGAAGCAGCGTGGACCAGGGGAGGAACACACTTTTCATAGAAACGTAAGGCATCCATGACTGCCATAGTGCGTAAGCCGCCGCTGTGCGCGTAAACCCGTTCCCCGTAGGGAGGAGTCAAGCCGCCGCTTAGAGACGAAGTATGAAGTGTCCTCTTCCACATAGGGCAAGCTAGAATGAACTATCTTACCCAGGACCGCCGAAGCAGCGTGGACCAGGGGAGAACTGAACTTTATACTTCACACCACAGTATTGAGTAATGTGCCCTCTTCCACATAGGGCAAGCTAGAATGAACTATCTTACCCAGGACCGCCGGAGCAGTGTGGACCAGTGGAGGACTACACAATCATGAGGTTTGATATCGACTTGTGTGTTTCAATAGGGTACCGATGGTATGTTTTGAACCGATTTGATTTAGCCATTCTGAAGTCATCACTTGGTTGAAGCGCTGAACTAGGGAGGGGCATCGTTTACATATATATTGGTTTTCGCATGCTCTACTAGGTTAATGTCATAGGGTTGGCTATCGAGCATGCCCAAGTGATGACTTGATTGTGTGCTTGCTTGAATTCTTCACATTTCATACCATCGGTTAGTTGTCGAATCATTCCTCGATCATAACCTTCGTTCTTGGTTCATGTATGCTCTCTTCCACATAGGGCAAGCTAGAATTAACTATCTTACCCAGGACCGCCGAAGCAGCGTGGACCAGGGGAGAACTATACTTTGTCTTGTATGCCCTCTTCCACATAGGGCAAGCTAGAACTAACTATCTTACCCAGGACCGCCGAAGCAGCGTGGACCAGTGGAGGACTATACTTTGTTCATTACACCACAGTATTAAGTATGGTGTCCTCTTCCACATAGGGCAAGCTAGAACTAACTATCTTACCCAGGACCGCCGAAGCAGTGTGGACCAGGGGAGGACTACACAATCATGAGGTTTGATATCGACTTGTGTGTTTCAATAGGGTACCGATGGTATGTTTTGAACCGATTTGATTTAGCCATTCTGAAGTCATCACTTGGTTGAAGCGCTGAACTAGGGAGGGGCATCGTTTACATATATATTGGTTTTCGCATGCTCTACTAGGTTAATGTCATAGGGTTGGCTATCGAGCATGCCCAAGTGATGACTTGATTGTGTGCTTGCTTGAATTCTTCACATTTCATACCATCGGTTAGTTGTCGAATCATTCCTCGATCATAACCTTCGTTCTTGGTTCATGTATGCTCTCTTCCACATAGGGCAAGCTAGAATTAACTATCTTACCCAGGACCGCCGAAGCAGCGTGGACCAGGGGAGAACTATACTTTGTCTTGTATGCCCTCTTCCACATAGGGCAAGCTAGAACTAACTATCTTACCCAGGACCGCCGAAGCAGCGTGGACCAGTGGAGGACTATACTTTGTTCATTACACCACAGTATTAAGTATGGTGTCCTCTTCCACATAGGGCAAGCTAGAACTAACTATCTTACCCAGGACCGCCGAAGCAGTGTGGACCAGGGGAGGACTATACTTTATACTTCACACACTAGCCATACTGAAGTCATCACTTGGTTGAAGCGCTGAACTACGGCGGGGTAATCGTTTACAGGTTATAATCATATAGCTGCATGCTCATTAGTAGATAATGGAATATTGTATGGCAATATGAGCATGCCCAAGTGATGACTTTGTTTCAAGCTCAACAGGTAGGGTATTGAGTCCTCTTCCACATAGGGCAAGCTAGAATGAACTATCTTACCCAGGACCGCCGGAGCAGCGTGGACCAGTGGAGGACTATACCTTGTCCATTACACCACAGTATTAAGTATTGTGTCCTCTTCCACATAGGGCAAGCTAGAATTAACTATCTTACCCAGGACCGCCGAAGCAGCGTGGACCAGATGAGGACTATACTTTATACTTCACACCACAGTTTTGAGTACGCCTTGCATAAAGTATCTAGTTTGAACCACGAGGGCTCACAATGTAGAACCGCGAGGGCTCTAGTACCGATTCTCTCGGTACGGCTTGGTCCGTGTTCCTTTATGCTTGTACTCTAAGTATTAAGTATTGTGTCCTCTTCCACATAGGGCAAGCTAGAACTAACTATCTTACCCAGGACCGCCGAAGCAGTGTGGACCAGGGGAGGACTATACTTTATACTTCACACACTAGCCATACTGAAGTCATCACTTGGTGGGGGTGAACTACGGCGGTATCTATCGTTTTGGTTCGGTCTATATAGGGTCGCTTGCATGCTCATTCGAATATAATGTAATTGTGTATGGCAATATGAGCATGCCCAAGTGATGACTTTGTTTCAAGCTCAACAGGTAGGGTATTGAGTCCTCTTCCACATAGGGCAAGCTAGAATGAACTATCTTACCCAGGACCGCCGGAGCAGCGTGGACCAGTGGAGGACTCTATACTTTATACTTCACACCACAGTATTGAGTACGACTTGCATAAAGCCCCTAATGAGAACCACGAGGGCTCTCTCAATGTAGAACCACGAGGGCTCTAGTACCGATTCTCTCGGTACGGCTTGGTCCGTGTTCCTTTATGCTTGTACTCTTAGAAAGTCTCAACCCGGAGGTCTTGACTTTGATTGTCATAGTTGGACTACGACGGGGCATCCGACCATTGCTGATCGAACACCCCTGATTCACCATCTTTCGGGTAGGCGGTACGCGTACCTCCGGACGCGGAAGTCTCAACCCGGAGGTCTTGACTTTGATTGTCATAGTTGGACTACGACGGGGTATCCGACTCATCGAATACCCCAGAAGCACACCATCTTTCGGGTAGGCGGTACGCGTACCTCCGGACGCGGAAGTCTCAACCCGGAGGTCTTGACTTTGATTGTCATAGTTGGACTACGACGGGGTATCCGACTCATCGAATACCCCAGAAGCACACCATCTTTCGGGTAGGCGGTACGCGTACCTCCGGACGCGGAAAGTCTCAACCCGGAGGTCTTGACTTTGGTTGTCATAGTTGGACTATGACGGGGCATCCGACCATTGCTGATCGAACACCCCTGTTACACCATCTTTCGGATAGGCGGTGCGCGACACCACCGACGCGGAAGTCTCAACCCGGAGGTCTTGACTTTGTATTGTTGGATAGTCCTCTTCCACTATAGGGCAAGCTGGAAATATTCCATTTTACCCAGGACTGCCGAGGCAGCGTGGACCAGGGGAGAACTTCACGGAATCTTCAGGCATCCATGATTGCCATAGTGCGTAAGCCGCCGCTGTGCGCGTCAACTCGTTCCCCGTGAGGAGGAGTCTAGCCGCCGCTAAAAGACGAAGCATTAAGTGTCCTCATTCCACTATAGGGCAAGCTAGAATTAACTATCTTACCCAGGACCGCCGAAGCAGCGTGGACCAGGCGAGGACTATACTTTATACTTCACACCACAGTATTGAGTACGACTTGCATAAAGCCCCTAATGAGAACCACGAGGGCTCTCTCAATGTAGAACCACGAGGGCTCTAGTACCGATTCTCTCGGTACGGCTTGGTCCGTGTTCCTTTATGCTTGTACTCGCGGAAAGTCTCAACCCGGAGGTCTTGACTTTGATTGTCATAGTTAGACTACGACGGGGCATCCGACCATTGCTGACCGAACACCCCTGATTCATCATCTTTCGGATAGGAGGTGCGCCCACCTCCGACGCGGAAGTCTCAACCCGGAGGTTCAGACTTAGAGTTTTTCCCATTTAAAAGTTTTTCTCTTAGCCATACTGAAGTCATCACTTGGTGAACGATTGAACTAGGGCGGGTTAATCGTTTATAGGTATCATGTGGTTTGCATGCTCTCTTAGGTTAAGGTCATGTGGTTGGCTATCGAGCATGCCCAAGTGATGACTTTGTTTCACGCTTGCTTGATTTCTTCATGATTCCCTGTTATATAGTGTAATCATTCGAGAACAGGGAATCTTTGGTTTTGCTCAACAGGTATTGGATGTCAACTTGGTATCTAGATCGCATTAAGTCTCAACCCTTAGGTTCGGACTTGTATAGTGACATCTTGTTACGGTCTTGAGTCTCAACCCGCAGGTTCGGACTACTTAGTGTTTGATCGAATATAATATGGCAACTTGTGCCTAAGTCTCAACCCGCAGGTTCGGACTTCTGTTTATTTGGCCAATGTATGTATAAGGCAACTTGTGCCTAAGTCTCAACCCGCAGGTTCGGACTTGTGTATTTGTTCGAAGTCATGTATAAGGCAACGTGTGCCTAAGTCTCAACCCGCAGGTTCGGACTTGTTAGTGTTTCGTCAACTTTCATATGGCAACTTGTGCCTAAGTCTCAACCCGCAGGTTCGGACTTGTGTATTTGTTCGAAGTCATGTATAAGGCAACTTGTGCCTAAGTCTCAACCCGCAGGTTCGGACTTGTGTATTTGTTCGAAGTCATGTATAAGGCAACGTGTGCCTAAGTCTCAACCCGCAGGTTCGGACTTGTTAGTGTTTCGTCAACTTTCATATGGCAACTTGTGCCTGAGTCTCAACCCGCAGGTTCGGACTTCTATAGTGTTTCGTCAATTATCATATGGCAACTTGTGCCGAAGTCTCAACCCGCAGGTTCGGACTTCTGGAAGGATCACTTGGCCACTAATGATCCTTCCGCAGGTTCACCTACGGAAACCTTGTTACGACTTTTACTTCCTCTAAATCATCAAGTTCGGTCAACTTCGATAAAGCAGACGCGGTTCACGAGGATCCAGCGAACGATCATCTCCAAAGACCTCACTAAATAATCCATCGGTAGTAGCGACGGGCGGTGTGTACAAAGGGCAGGGACGTATTCAACGCTGGCTGATGACCAGCACTTACTAGAAGTTCCGAGTTCATATGGACCATTGCAATCCATAATCCCTACTAAGTGAGTATTTGAGTGATTTCCCGTTCCTCTCGGAATAGGAGACACGCTGCTACCCACATTGTAGCACGCGTGTAGCCCAGAACATCTAAGGGCATCACGGACCTGTTATCGCTCGATCTCATTTTGCTAAACACAAATTGTCCTGCTAAGCAGCGTACCGTAAGTGCACTTGCGCACACGAACAGCGAAGGTGTCAGGTCATACTCCACCGAAAGGTCCTAACCCGTTCCAATCGGCATCGACGCATTAACGCTGACTGCGTTCTAGTTAGCATATGTGAGTCACGTTCGTTATCGGAATTAACCAGACAAATCAATCCACGAACTAAGAACGGCCATGCACCACTACCCTTAAATTTGAGAAAGAGCTATTAATCTGTCTCACCTCCATAAGTTCGGACCTGGTAAGTTTTCCCGTGTTGAGTCAAATTGAACCGCAAGCTCCATTTCATTGTGGTGCCCTTCCGTCAATTCCTTTAAGTTTCAACTTTGCAACCATACTTCCCCCGGAACCTGACTTTGGTTTCCCGGAAGCTACTGAGAGCACCTGGTTGTAGCGTCTCCCAATTGCTAGTTGGCATCGTTTACGGTTAGAACTAGGGCGGTATCTAATCGCCTTCGATCCTCTAACTTTCGTTCTTGATTAAAGAAAGCATCCTTGACAAATGCCTTCGCTTTAGTTAGTCTTACGACGGTCTACGAATTTCACCTCTCGCGCCGTAATACTAGTGTCCCCAACTACTTCTGTTAATCATTACCTCCGGTCTGAGTACAAACCAATGAAAGATTAGACCAAGGTCGTATTCCATTATTCCATGCAAGATTATTCTAGGGCGTTTGGGCACCCTGCTTTAAGCACTCTAATTTGTTCAAGGTAAACGTGAGCGGTCGAGCTCTATGTTACACTTGCACCCGTTGAAGGGCACACCATGACACAGACTTGGTGCCCTACCACACCATTGAGTCGCAACCAGATTCCGACTTGGCCCACCGACCACGGGTTGACCGGGTCGGCGGAGCCGGACTGTGTTGGACAAGTATCAACTTCGAACGTTTTAACCGCAACAATTTTAATATACGCTAGTGGAGCTGGAATTACCGCGGCTGCTGGCACCAGACTTGCCCTCCACTTGATCCTCGTAGAAGGATTTATGCTCTACTCATTCCAATTATGAAACATCATTAAAGAGTTTCATATTGTTATTTCTCGTCACTACCTCCCCGTCCCGGGATTGGGTAATTTACGCGCCTGCTGCCTTCCTTGGATGTGGTAGCCATTTCTCAGGCTCCCTCTCCGGAATCGAACCCTGATTCCCCGTTACCCGTTGCAACCATGGTAGTCCTCTATACTACCATCCATAGTTGATAGGGCAGATATTTGCGAGATCTGTCGTCGGTGCGAGACCATACGATCAGCATCATTATCCAGACTTCAACTCAATGACACGGAGAACCCGCGATTGGTTTGACTAATAAGTGCACCAGTTCCCGCGAGGGTCCTGGCATGTTGCATGTATTAGCTCTAGATTTTCCACAGTTATCCAAGTAACTAGGTTGATGATCTCGTAAATTATAGCTGTTATACTGAGCCTTATGCGGTTTCACATTAAATCTGTTTGTACTTAGACATGCATGGCTTAACCTTTGAGACGAGCGTATATTACTGGTAGGATCAACCAGAATTCCGACTTTGCGTTCGAATGTTCATTGTCCCATTGCACCCGGAGGAGCAAACACCACGTTCTATATGTTGTCAAGTCCGGTAGCACACGGGAGGCGAGCCCCCGTGCGAACCTCATTGCCCTCGTATCACACACACACCCGATGCACCGGACAGGCACTTGAGCGGCATTCGACTCCGCTAAGCGCTCGTGCGCCCGATTGTGCATGCGCTGACGGGGCCTTCATACCCCTACCACAGCGACCTTATGCCAAACTTCCATGAATACTTAGGTGAGCTGACAAGGGCCTTCATTTCCCTACCATCAACTAAAGGACACGCTAGGCGCGTCCGATCATTGCAACTGCGGGGCTTTCATACCCCAATCACCACAGTACGCAATTCACCAGAGTTTAATCACAACCCCCCCGGACATGGCACACTATTAACTTGCAACAAAACTTAGTGTGTGCCGGGCACATCGGTTCCACAAAATCATTCCCGATGTACCCCAATTGGGGTTGCGAACGCATTCACGGTCCTCTGACACACCCAACCAAGCGTGGATACTACATACCTCAAACACCCAGTACACTAACAGACAAATCAATATATGGTTGCTTTCCCCCAGACATTTGCCAATCACTTGGCACCCGGACGGGAACTCGCTCCTGATTGCGCCAATGCCACCCATTTGCCAAGAGCGAGTTCTGTATGTAGATTTCATTTGGAAAGACAACCGTGTACTGGATATTCTATCCGACGATTACAGATGACGAGTACGAGACTCGACTACACTCACGGATAATACATTTTGGGTCGAGATTGCTTTCGGGGTTTTCGATTGGTCTTGCGCTTGTAAACGTATAACTTTGACTTGTGGTAACCTCGGTATGTTAGTCGATCACGTGGTTGTGAACTGGTAAGGGTGGGCAATCTGTTCACTTGCACTCTGGGTAGGAATAGGTGAGCGCTATAGGTTAAGATCATTGTATGGTTCCATCGTGATGACTTTCGCTAGATAGTAGGATGTTTGGATAGTTATAACGTTTCTGGCCATTTGTTCATAGTGTTCGGTTCATTGAGGAATTCGATTGGTCTTTGCTTCACACACGTGGTCGATCACTTGGATGTGAACTAGGGTGAGAATAAGGTGTTCACTAGTGCTCTTAGGTTTTGGATCAGTACTGAGCACTTGATTGGTTTCGCATAATATGTATCCATAGTGATGACTCTTTCCAGCTTAAGATTTCGTGACCGGTTTCGAATCCTTCCCACGTTCGCTTTTACTTGGTTAGGTTTTCGAGTGTAGATTTGAAAGCAATCTCATGTATGTATCCCATCTGATATAAGCCACTGACAGTTCATGTCACCTCGTTCAACTCTCGCTGGGTCACAGAAGTATGTTACTGCGCCCATTATCCCTACTCGGATAGGTTCGGTTCGTTCGTTTTATACTACGGTGAGTAAACTCAATTTGTGCATCGCATAGCCATGGAAAGCAAGCTTTCGCGGGCCTCTTCGACTGTTTTGATACGAGCTGTGCCCGTGATGCTTGTCATCCCAGGATACTAGACCCCTTTGGACGACCGCATGACCATCAGAAAGTAAATTCCACGTTCGATTTGGGGTGTGAACCCCGAACATAAAGTCTTTGTGTAGAACCACGAGGGCTCTATAGTACCGATTCTCTCGGTACGCTTGGTCCGTGTTCCTTTATGTTCGTACTCTTGTGTGTATAATATTCATGTTCGGTTTGGGATATTTGCTACTTTCACCAGGGTCCCGTTCTTCATACAAGTCTGCCTTGCTAATGTGGTAACTTTATAGTGTAGTTCTGACATCCCAATTTTGGGACTTAGCCGATTTTTCGTATATTTCCACATGACCCATAGGGTCCCTTTCTTCATACAAGCTTGCCTAGGGCGATCGGTCAAAACTTGTCTTACTATTCGATTGGTCTTCGCACTTTCACCCTAGGCAGTTTGCCTAGGTGTAGCTTCTTGAGGAGGTCAAAACCCAAAATAAGGAGGTTCAGCCGACCCAAAAACCTCCCCTGTCTGAACTACACTAACCCGATTTTTCAGGGTCCTCAGCGCCATACAACTTTGCCTAGGTCACTTGTACTCTTGACTTAGGCCATCTGACTTGGTCCGTGTTTCTTCTTAGGGTTCACCTAGGTACTTTGCCTTGCTTGATGTGGTAACTTTTTAGTGTAGTTCAGACATCCCAATTTTGGGACTTAGCCGATTTTTCATGTATTTCCATATGACCCATAGGGTCCCTTTCTTCATACAAGCTTGCCTAGGGCGATCGGTCAAAACTTGTCTTACTATTCGATTGGTCTTCGCACTTTCACCCTAGGCAGTTTGCCTAGGTGTAGCTTCTTGAGGAGGTCAAAACCCAAAATAAGGAGGTTCAGCCGACCCAAAAACCTCCCCTGTCTGAACTACACTAACCCGATTTTTCAGGGTCCTCAGCGCCATACAACTTTGCCTAGGTCACATGTACTCTTGACTTAGGCCATCTGACTTGGTCCGTGTTTCTTCTTAGGGTTCACCTAGGTACTTTGCCTTGCTTGATGTGGTAACTTTTTAGTGTAGTTCAGACATCCCAATTTTGGGACTTAGCCGATTTTTCATGGATTTTCCATATGACCCATAGGGTCCCTTTCTTCATACAAGCTTGCCTAGGGCGATCGGTCAAAACTTGTCTTACTATTCGATTGGTCTTCGCACTTTCACCCTAGGCAGTTTGCCTAGGTGTAGCTTCTTGAGGAGGTCAAAACCCAAAATAAGGAGGTTCAGCCGACCCAAAAACCTCCCCTGTCTGAACTACACTAACCCGATTTTTCAGGGTCCTCAGCGCCATACAACTTTGCCTAGGTCACTTGTACTCTTGACTTAGGCCATCTGACTTGGTCCGTGTTTCTTCTTAGGGTTCACCTAGGTACTTTGCCTTGCTTGATGTGGTAACTTTTTAGTGTAGTTCAGACATCCCAATTTTGGGACTTAGCCGATTTTTCGTAAATTACCATATGACCCATCAGGGTCCTTGCCTTCATATAAGTTTGCCTTGCTTGGTGTGGTAACACATGAGTGTAGTTCTGACATCCCCATTTTGGGACTTAGCCGATTTTTCGTAAAATACCATATGACCCATCAGGGTCCTTTCCTTCATATAAGTTTGCCTTGCTTGATGTGGTAACATTTGAGTGTAGTTCAGACATCCCCATTTTGGGACTTAGCCGATTTTTCGTAAAATACCATATGACCCATCAGGGTCCTTGCCTTCATATAAGTTTGCCTTGCTTGGTGTGGTAACATTTGAGTGTAGTTCTGACATCCCCATTTTGGGACTTAGCCGATTTTTCAATCAATACCATATGACCCATCAGGGTCCTTTGCTTCATATAAGTTTGCCTTGCTTGGTGTGGTAACATTTGAGTGTAGTTCTGACATCCCCATTTTGGGACTTAGCCGATTTTTCGTAAAATACCATATGACCCATCAGGGTCCTTTCCTTCATATAAGTTTGCCTTGCTTGATGTGGTAACATTTGAGTGTAGTTCTGACATCCCCATTTTGGGACTTAGCCGATTTTTCGTAAAATACCATATGACCCATCAGGGTCCTTGCCTTCATATAAGTTTGCCTTGCTTGGTGTGGTAACATTTGAGTGTAGTTCTGACATCCCCATTTTGGGACTTAGCCGATTTTTCAATCAATACCATATGACCCATCAGGGTCCTTTGCTTCATATAAGTTTGCCTTGCTTGGTGTGGTAACATTTGAGTGTAGTTCTGACATCCCCATTTTGGGACTTAGCCGATTTTTCGTAAAATACCATATGACCCATCAGGGTCCTTTGCTTCATATAAGTTTGCCTTGCTTGGTGTGGTAACATTTGAGTGTAGTTCTGACATCCCCATTTTGGGACTTAGCCGATTTTTCAATCAATACCATATGACCCATCAGGGTCCTTTGCTTCATATAAGTTTGCCTTGCTTGGTGTGGTAACATTTGAGTGTAGTTCTGACATCCCCATTTTGGGACTTAGCCGATTTTTCGTAAAATACCATATGACCCATCAGGGTCCTTTGCTTCATATAAGTTTGCCTTGCTTGGTGTGGTAACATTTGAGTGTAGTTCTGACATCCCCATTTTGGGACTTAGCCGATTTTTCGTAAAATACCATATGACCCATCAGGGTCCTTGCCTTCATATAAGTTTGCCTTGCTTGGTGTGGTAACATTTGAGTGTAGTTCTGACATCCCCATTTTGGGACTTAGCCGATTTTTCGATCAATACCATATGACCCATCAGGGTCCTTTGCTTCATATAAGTTTGCCTTGCTTGGTGTGGTAACATTTGAGTGTAGTTCTGACATCCCCATTTTGGGACTTAGCCGATTTTTCGTAAAATACCATATGACCCATCAGGGTCCTTTGCTTCATATAAGTTTGCCTTGCTTGGTGTGGTAACATTTGAGTGTAGTTCTGACATCCCCATTTTGGGACTTAGCCGATTTTTCGTAAAATACCATATGACCCATCAGGGTCCTTTGCTTCATATAAGTTTGCCTTGCTTGGTGTGGTAACATTTGAGTGTAGTTCTGACATCCCCATTTCGGGACTTAGCCGATTTTTCGTAAAATACCATATGACCCATCAGGGTCCTTTGCTTCATATAAGTTTGCCTTGCTTGGTGTGGTAACACATGAGTGTAGTTCTGACATCCCCATTTTGGGACTTAGCCGATTTTTCGTAAAATACCATATGACCCATCAGGGTCCTTTGCTTCATATAAGTTTGCCTTGCTTGGTGTGGTAACATTTGAGTGTAGTTCTGACATCCCCATTTTGGGACTTAGCCGATTTTTCGTAAAATACCATTTGACCCATCAGGGTCCTTTGCTTCATATAAGTTTGCCTTGCTTGGTGTGGTAACACATGAGTGTAGTTCTGACATCCCCATTTTGGGACTTAGCCGATTTTTCGATCAATTCCATATGACCCATCAGGGTCCTTTTTCTTCATATAAGTTTCCCAAGACTTAGTGTTTTTTACCTTTGGACACCAATATCACCCTTACGGGTATCTTTGATCTTCGCACCATGTATTGACCAAATGTAGGTCTTGCTATGCCAAACTTATAATTGTTCTACACCAAGTCTCTATCTTGAACCATTAAGGCTCTAACTTGCACCAATTGCTTGGTACTCTTGGTCCGTGTTTCATCGCATACTGACTTCTTGACTTAGTGCTTTTTTCCTTTGGACACCAATATCACCCTTGCGGGTATCTTTGATCTTCTCACTTTGTATTGACCGAATGTAGGTCTTGCCATGCCAAACATATAATTGTTCTACACCAAGTCTCTATCTCGTACCGCCAGCTCGGTACATTCGATTAACCTGCCCTTAAGGCACCCGGGACTTAGCCATTTTTTCACATTTTTCATGATTTTGAGGCAACTTTTCTCGACTTTGTCACCTTATATCACCAAGATCCTTTCTCTTTAGCGCTTCACTCTGTTCGTATGATATTTAGCGCTGACTATCACCTTTCTATCGCTGAGCTCAACTTCTTATTCGGTGCCATAGAGCCAGAGATATTTGGTGTATGCTGTTATAAGGGAAGTTTGTCACTTTTTCAAAGGCCCACTTTGGGACGCCCATATCTCACCTTCAGGTATCTTCGATCTTCTTGTCGTCTATGGACGAAACTTAGGCCTTGTCTTGGCCAACTTATAAATGTTCTACGGCCAAGCCGTATCTCTTACCGCCAGCCCGGTATTTTTGGACTTAGTCGGATTTTCGCCTCTCGTGGTAACAATTTCTGACTTTGACTCACAATAACACCCGAACGGTCACATGCTAGCGCTTTGCTTGGTAGGAATTATAGTTAGCGCTACCTTTTCTCTTTCCATCGATACCTTGTTTGTTCCATTCCATGCCATACAGCCGAAGTTATGATGTTTCCCGTTTTCCATATCATGTGGAGCTTATGCTCTGGGAAAACCATCTAACACCCGTACCACCCTTTTGGGTACCTCCGATCTTGACACTATGTTCGGGCCAAATATAGGTTATAACATGCCCAACATATAATTGTTCTACACCAAGTCTCTATCTCTTACCGCCTGCTCGGTATTTTACTCGTAAGTCCAAATTTCACAACTTGTACTTTTTGGCCCAATGTACTCGAGTTTCAATTTTGGTAACATTTTTCGACTTTGACGCTTAATAACTTCCAAATCATGCTAGTTAGCGCTTTGCTTTCTTAAAGTCGTATCTAGCGCTGGGTGTTACCTTTCCAAAACATATCCTAGCTTAACAATCCATGCCATACAGCCGGAGCTATACGGTGCACAAGTCAAATCCATTTTAGGCATGTTTCATTTTTGCCAATTTTTGACCACTCGTATCACCCTTCCAGAGTGGTCCGATCTTCTCGCTGTCTATGGACGACTTTTAGGTCTCGTAGAGGCAAACTTATAAGTATTCTACGTCAACCCGCTATCTCTTACCGCCTGCTCGGTATTCTTGGTCTTGTGTGATTTTTGGCCATTTTGGTATTATTTTTCCACTTTGTCGCTTAATAACTCAGTTTTGCTCAACACTTAGCGCTTCGGTTGTTTGGGATTATAGTTAGCGCTCGGTTCGACCTTTCCAACACTGATCTTAGCTTGTCGATCCGTTCCATACAGCCTGAGTTATTCGCGATACCGTGTTTCAATCCATTTCTCAAGTCTCGTTTTGGTCCAACTTTGAACCAGCCATATCACCCTGATGGGTACCTCCGATCTTCTCGCTCTATATTGGCCAAAGTTAGGTCTTGTGGTAACGTACTTATGATTGTTCTACGCCGTGTTCGTAGCTCTTATCGTTCGCCCGCTATTTTCGATCATAAGGTGAATTTTCGCCTCTAAACCACCATTTTTCACCTTTGCCCTCTAATATGACCGACTTGCTCAACACCTAGCGCTTCGCTTGGTAGGACACATAGCTAGCGCTCGTCAAGACCTTTCCAACGCATATCCAAGCTTTCCGATCCGAGCCATACAGCCTGAGCTATAGGCGATACCGTTTTTCCCATTTTCTTGGTCACACGCACTTTAGGGTACCCCTTTTTGCCTTTGACCCTTAATACCTCCTCCGGGTCACTAGTAGGCGCTCAGCTTGGTAGGAAACATAGCTAGAGCAGGCCTTCACCTTTCCAAAACTGCCGAAAGTGTACCGATCCGACATCTAGAACCAAAGTTATGGTCATTCCCATCATGCTCTACTTTCATGGTCAACCTCCACCAAGCACACCTAGGTTGGACCAACTTTCACCAACTCATCTCGAACCCCAAATTTGCTTCGACCTACTAGGTTTCCCTAGTAAAGTGGTCAAAACATCCATTACAACACGACTGGTCTTTCTGGTGGTCGACCTAGGCGACTTTATTCGACGACCACCACCCCATGGAACTAAAAGACGTCCCTTGATACGGACCACCGATACATTTTCCGGCCTGTCTAAACTACACTCATCGAAATTTTTTTGGGTCCCCACCGTCATACAAGTTTCCCTAGGTCAAGTTTTTCTTCCGGATCGGCCGCGGACCTCACTTTTCATTATCTAGGGAGGCCATAGGGCCCCAAAAGGGGTTTTTTAAAATTTTCGACACTTTCGACTTTGGTCGGATTTTTTCCGATTTTGGTCCGACCTAGGGACTTGGTGGTCCAAGGAGCCTCGGGACCAAACTTTTTTCTCAGGGGTCCCTACCTCCATACAACTTTGCCTAGGTAAATTTTTTGTTCCAAATCGACCGCGGATTTCACTTTTCAATATCTGGGGCTCGTGTAGAGTCCGAATATGAGGTTTTCTCATTTTTCGACATTTTCGACTTTTTTCGACTTTTTTCGGGTTTTTCGACCTAGGGGTCCGCCGAACAAATTTTGGGTCAAAAATTTTTATTGAACTAGTCGAAAGTACGCAAAAAGATAAGACTTTTTGCCGAAGACACCATGCCCCGGAACCGACTCCTTCCCCTTCAAAATAGGGGACAAACGTGATTTTTGAAACTTTTCCTTAGGGAGCCCAAGACTTAGAAAATTTTCAAATTCTCGATTTTTCGATTGCGAGCTAGCGCTTTGCGGTCTTCGGCAATGTTGTAGATCTCGACGAGATAAAACTTTTTGGTCAAGGGACATTTTGCCCTCCGACCCCTCCTTCCCCCCGCAAATCGCCCCCCAAAGTGCAATTTTTGCATTTTCACCTCTTTGCATGCACTGTTCGGCCCAAATGGCCACTTTTTATGGGTCTGAGCGCTTTGCGGTCTTCGGCAAACTTTTAGAGCGTACCAAGCCCTAATTATAATTGTTCTACACCAACTTCGTACCTCTTCATCCCTGGCCGCTATTCGCGTACCAAGGTAATTTTTGTTCATTTTATCAACATTTTTCATCTTTGACTGTTTATATCGGCCTTGCCATGAACCGATAGCGCTTCGCTGTGTTCTAACGTAAGTTAGTACTACTCAATACCTTTCCAAATCATGTCTTAGATTGTCATTTGCTTGCTTACAGCCGGAGCTATGAGCGATACCGTAAAAAGTACCGAAACTTGGAAAAATCCTTGGATCGCCCATATCCCCCCTTTGGGGACCAGATATCGAAAAAAGTTCTTATTCAAAAAGCTGCGCCTTAACGTGTTCTAGTTATGCCTAGAACATTTCACTTCGCTAGCAGGCCTGCAACTTAGCCGTAATTGGGATTTTAGGGTGTTCATGGAGGGCCCATTTCCTGCGACTTGGTATCTTTTGGGCCCTATGTTTCTCTAATATCTCCACAAGTTTTCCAGATAGCTTTCTCATACTTTCAGGGTGCCTAGAGCACCTCAAGACCTTTCCAACGCTATGCCGTTTGCCTCGCTCGGACATCTACAGCCGAAGTTATTCGAGGTACACGGTACCTTACCCTGTTTTCTCAGTACTTGGTCGAAAATTTCGATCAGCCATATGGCCGACTTGGACAACCCTGAGCGGGTTGGCCCCATATAACTAAACTTTTGTCTCTTGTAGGCAAACTTATAAATGTTCTACGTCAACTCGCTATCTCGTACCGCCTTGACGGTATACTTGGTCCAAGGGCCATTTCCAGCGACTTGGTCGCAATTTCGCTCTAAGTTTCGCTAATACCTTCGTCCGTGGACATGGTGATTTTTTGTTCGTATTTTTCCTTGATAGTCCCACTCAAGACTATTCCATACCAGAGCCAAGCGTCCCGCTAAGTGCCATACAGCCTGAGCAGTAATTCATGAAAGGTACCTCTACCAGTTTTTGCCATACTTGGGTACAAACTTTGTATCGCCCATATCTCCACTTTGGAGGCCAGCCAGCACCTTTGCCCGATATACTTTTTTCTTGGTCATACCATGCACTAAATATAATTGTTCTACGCCAACTTGCTATCTCTTCTCTAACTTGCCGTTATTCTTGGTCCAAGTCCCATTTCATTCGTTTTCGGACCCATTTTGCTATATGTTTCACTAATAGCTTCGGCCATGGACAAGCTGATATTCTGTTTGTATTTTTGCTTGATAGTCCCACTCAAGACCATTCCAAAACACACCGCAACTTGTCGCTCGGTGGCAAACTGACCGAGTTATAATTCATGAAAGATACCTCAACTTGGTACACCATGTGGTCGGCCCAAACCATATACCGACCAAACGACCGACTTGGAGCACCCTGACCGGGTTGCCCCCATATAATGAAAGTTGCGTCTCGACACGCCCAACTTATGAATATTCTACGCCAAGTCGCTATCTCTTACCGGTAAGCCGGTATTCACCTTCCAAGGGTGATTTTGGTCAAGTGCCATTTCCTGCGACTTGGTCCCCGAATTGGACCATCATCACCTAATATCTCCGTGGTCTTTCAACTCAGCCTCATAAAACTTTCAGGGTAGATAGGTCTCCCCAAGACCTTTCCAACGGTGAGCCGTTTGCCTCGCTCGGCCATCTACAGCCGAAGTTATTAATGGTACTTGGTACCTTACCCTGTTTTTTCCATACTTGTTCGTACTTGGGTACAAACTTTGGATCGCCCATATCTCCACTTTGGAGGCCAGCTAGCACCTTGGCCCCATATACTTTTTTGTTGGTCATGCCATGCACCAAATATAATTGTTCTACGCCAACTTGCTATCTCTTCTCCAACTTGCCGTTATTCTTGGTCCAATTCCCATTTCATTCGTTTTTGGACCCATTTTGCTATATGTTTCACTAATAGCTTCGGCCATGGACAAGCTGATTTTCGATTGGTATTTTTCCTTGATAGTCCCACTCAAGACCATTCCAAAACACACCGCAGCTTGTCGCTCGGTGGCAAACTGACCAAGTTATAATTCATGAAAGGTACCTCAACTTGGCACACCACGTGGTCGGCCCAAACCATAAACCAACCAAACGACCGACTTGGAGCACCCTGACCGGGTTGGCCCCATATAATAAAAGTTGCGTCTCTACACGCCCAACTTATGAATATTCTACGCCAAGTCGCTATCTCTTACCGGTAAGCCGGTATTCACCTTCCAAGGGTGATTTTGGTCAAGCGCCATTTCCTGCGACTTGGTCCCCGAATTGGACCATCATCACCTAATATCTCCGTGGTCTTTCAACTCAGCCTCATGAAACTTTCAGGGTAGATAGGTCTCCCCAAGACCTTTCCAACGGTGAGCCGTTTGCCTCGCTCGGCCATCTACAGCCGAAGTTATTAATGGTACTTGGTACCTTACCCTGTTTTTTCCATACTTGTTCGTACTTGGGTACAAACTTTGGATCGCCCATATCTCCACTTTGGAGGCCAGCCAGCACCTTGGCCCCATATACTTTTTTGTTGGTGATACCATGCACCAAATATAATTGTTCTACGCAAGCTTGCTATCTCTTCTCCAACTTGCGGTTATTTTTGACTCAAGTCCCATTTCCATAGTTTTTGGTACCAATTTGCTCTATGTTTCGCTAATAGCTTCGCCCAAGGACTTTGTGATTTTTTGTTCGCATTTTTCCTAAATAGTCCCACTCAAGACTATTCCAAATCACACCTTAGCTTGTCGCTCAGTGCCATACAGCCAGAGTTTTAATTCATGAAAGGTACATCACCTTGGTACACCACGTGGTCGGTCCAAACCATCAACCAACCATATGACCGACTTCGAGTCGAGCTAGCGGCTAGGCTCAATATAATGAAATGCGTGTCTTGATGCGGGCTACTGACGGTCTGAACAATGTAGCTCGCTAGCTCGTCTCTAAACTTGTGTTTTGGTCGAATATTGGGTGTTCATGTACCACTTCGGGAAACATGGACTTTGGTGCAACTTTACCACTTGTGCACTTAATAACTTCCCGGTCATTCAAGTCTTTGCCTTCATACTTTCAGGGTAGTTAGGTCTCGTCGAGACCTTTCCATACATATGCCAAACTCATCGATCGGACATCTATAGCCCGAGTTATTCGCGGTACACCGTACCTTACCCTGTTTTTTCCTCAATTGGGTACAAACCTTGGAACACCCATATCGCCCCTTTAGAGACTAGCTGGCACGTTGGCCTCATATAATGATAAGTGCACCTCAACTAGGGCTACTGACGGTCAGAACATTTCAACTTGCTAGCTCGGGCCCACACTTGTGTTTTTCTCGAATATATGGTTCAAGTGTGCCACTTTGGGCACTTTTGGACATTTTGTCCCCACACAACTTTCTTGCCTTGGTAGATAGGGTCTTGTGATCTTGGGCAAAAAGATGCACCAAGATAAAGTCTAACTTTCGTTCTTGTACCGCAAAGCGCTATCTCAAACACCCGAGGAGATAGAAAGTGATTATGTTCGGTATATCGGTCTTCCATGGCCTACTATGGTAAACCCCTGCAGGTATGCAACCGAAGGTGCTTGGTACATGTATTTGGTGCAATATCGGTGCAAAGTAGGTGTTTCCTTGATCGGGCTATAACTTTCTTGGTTGATGTTGGATTGCTTTGCGGTCTTCGGGGGATAGTTAGGGAACATGTTGGCCAACATTTCCTTATTCCTCAGCCTGGCCGTACCTCTTACCGTCTAGGCGGTATACATGCTCTAAGTTGGAACTTGTGTTCCTTTGGGTAACTTCTCTGACTTTGACGCTTAATAACTTTCGTTCATATGCAGTCTAAGCTCTGCAACTCTCAGGAAAGCTAGTACTACTCATTTCCTTTCCATATCAGTCTTTGGCTTGTCGATCCGATGTCTACAGCCTTACTTATTCACGTTCCCTGTGAAGGTAGGTTTTTGCCCATTTTCCAGTTCATGTGGTAACATTCCCAGACTTTGCCGGCTTTCTCTTCATGTGGTAACTTGCTTGCTCATGTGGTAACTTGGAAGTGTATTTCTGACAGACCCAATCTGGGACTTAGCCGATTTTTCTCTGCATATTATATGGATCCATCACTAGGCCATCTTGCTTGCTCATGTGGTAACTTGGAAGTGTATTTCTGACAGACCCAATCTGGGACTTAGCCGATTTTTCTCTTCATATCATATGGATCCATCACTAGGCCATCTTGCTTGCTTGTGTGGTAACTTGATAGTGTATGTCTGACAGACCCAATCTGGGACTTAGCCGATTTTTCTCTTCATATCATATGGATCCATCACTAGGCCATCTTGCTTGCTTGTGTGGTAACTTGGAAGTGTATTTCTGACAGACCCAATCTGGGACTTAGCCGATTTTTCTCTTCATATTATATGGATCCTGGACTTAGCCGATTTTTCTCTTCATATCATATGAATCCATCACTAGGCCATCTTGCTTGCTTGTGTGGTAACTTGGAAGTGTATTTCTGACAGACCCAATCTGGGACTTAGCCGATTTTTCTCTTCATATCATATGGATCCATCACTAGGCCATCTTGCTTGCTTGTGTGGTAACTTGGAAGTGTATTTCTGACAGACCCAATCTGGGACTTAGCCGATTTTTCTCTTCATATTATATGGATCCTGGACTTAGCCGATTTTTCTCTTCATATCATATGGATCCATCACTAGGCCATCTTGCTTGCTTGTGTGGTAACTTGGAAGTGTATTTCTGACAGACCCAATCTGGGACTTAGCCAATTTTTCTCTTCATGTCATATGGATCCTTCACACGGCCTTCTTGCTTGCTTGTGTGGTAACTTGAAAGTGTATGTCTGACAGACCCAATCTGGGACTTAGCCGATTTTTCTCATCATATTATATGGATCCTGGACTTAGCCGATTTTTAGGTTATTATATATGGATCCTGGACTTAGCCGATTTTTCTCTTCATATAATATGGATCCTGGACTTAGCCGATTATTAGGTTATTATATATGGATCCTGGACTTAGCCGATATTTCTCTTCATATGATATGGATCCTGGACTTAGCCGATTTTTCTCTTCATATAATATGGATCCGGGACTTAGCCGATTTTTCTCTTCAAATAATATGGATCCGGGACTTAGCCAATTTTTCTCTTCATGTGGTAACGTATGCCAATCGCTCACAAGTCATGGGATAAGGGTACTTGTGTTCTTCCATCTTCTAAGTCCCGCACGGGGACATCGTGATCGCCCCAAGTCCGGAATAGCGCCAAGTCAAGCCCCACGGTGGCCGTGCAGGACCTGTTAGCGGCGGCCCCACTGACAGCACTAATCCGGACTTAGAAATTATATCTTTCTAATCGAACACCACACACGCAACACCACCATACCACCATCTCCTTGCAAGTACCTAAGTACCCGCAACTCCATGGTGAAGGCAATGTCACTCCATCACCAACCTCTTTGCACTGCAAGCACTTGCGTACCCACAACACTCCGAAGAAGGCAACGGCGCGCGATGCTCGACTCCACACACCACACCACACCACACCACCGATGGCCAGCCAGCCAGCCAGCCCAACTAAGGGCTAACCCACCAACCAACCACCAATGGCCTAGGCCAGCCGGATCCCACCTTCAAGTCCAAGCACAGCCAAGTGCAAGTACCGCCAAGTGTTCACCAACCAACCATCACACCAGGTCAGCCGGCCGGTACCCACCTTCAAGTGCCATTACCCTCGGGTGCAAGCTCAATCAAGTGTTAACCAACCAACCCGGCCAAGGCAGCCAACAGGCCGGCACCCTACAGCACCGACCCGCCATCACCACCTCAACCGTTGACCATGCAAGTGGCTTCGGACAACAGGTGACACCCGAAGTACATCCGAAGAACGTATATCAAGTGTTTGCTCACCAAGTCCTCAACCAACCCCAAGTACCCGGAGGTACCCAGAGTGTTGGATCCGCCAACCCGTCCCGGCACTCCAAGTCCTTGCGAACCCAAAGTGTTTGCCCGGTAGGGCCATTGTATCACAACGCTTGCGACCATGCAAGTGGCCTCGAACAAGGTGACAGGGGTATCTTCACCAAGTTCTCAACCAACCCCAAGTACCCGGAGGTACCCAGAGTGTTGGGTCCGCCAACCACTACCAGCACTCCAAGTCCTCGCGAACATAAAGTGTTTGCCCGGTAGGGCCATTAGACCACAACGCTTGCTAACCATGCAAGTGGTCTCGGACAACAGGTGACACCCGAAGTACATCCGGAGAGTGTACAACAAGTGTTTGTTCACCAAGTCCTCAACCAACCCCAAGTACCCGGAGGTACCCAGAGTGTTGGGTCCGCCAACCACTACCAGCACTCTAAGTCCTCGCGAACCCAAAGTGTTTGCCCGGTAGGGCCATTAGACCACAACGCTTGCTAACCATGCAAGTGGTCTCGGACAACAGGCGATACCCGAAGTACATCCGAAGAGTGTATATCAAGTGTTTGTTCACCAAGTCCTCAACCAACCCCAAGTACCCGGAGGTACCCAGAGTGTTGGATCCGCAAACCCGTCCCGGCACTCCAAGTCCTTGCGAACCCAAAGTGTTTGCCCGGTAGGGCCATTGTATCACAACGCTTGCTACCATGCAAGTGGCCTCGGACAACAGGTGACACCCGAAGTACATCCGGAGAGTGTACAACAAGTGTTTGTTCACCAAGTCCTCAACCAACCCCAAGTACCCGGAGGTACCCAGAGTGTTGGATCCGCCAACCCGTCCCGGCACTCCAAGTCCTTGCGAACCCAAAGTGTTTGCCCGGTAGGGCCATTGAATCACAACGCTTGCTAACCATGCAAGTGATCTCGGACAACAGGTGACACCCGAAGTACATCCGGAGAGTGTATATCAAGTGTTTGTTCACCAAGTCCTCAACCAACCCCAAGTACCCGGAGGTACCCAGAGTGTTGGATCCGCCAACCCGTCCCGGCACTCTAAGTCCTTGCGAACCCAAAGTGTTTGCCCGGTTGGGCCATTAGATCACAACGCTTGCTAACCATGCAAGTGGTCTGGAGTATAGGTGATACTGACATACCACCGAGATGGTACATCTAGTATTGGGTCACCAAAACCAAACCAACCCCAAGTATCAACCCGGCATACTCAGAGTGATGGATCCGCCAACCCGTCCCGGCACTCCAAGTCCTTGACGAACCGAAAGTGTTTGCCCGGTAAGGCCATTAGATCACAACGCTTGCTACCCCACGGCGAGCTAAACATGCAAGTGGTCTTAGGCAACAGGTGACACCCGAAATTCATCCGAAGATGGAATATCAAGTGTTTAATCACCAAGCCAGCATCCAAACACCAAGTACCCCGGGAGGACCCGATGCGTTGCGACCATCTCCAAGTTCTTGACGAACCCGCAGTGAAAGGCGGTAAGGCCTCTGGGCCGCAACGCTCGCATGTGTTAACCCGCA
>NW_026689793.1:275000-302500 GCF_943734765.1 Anopheles ziemanni | reverse complement strand
TTCACACCACAGTAAGTCTACGTGTCCTCTTCCACATAGGGCAAGCTAGAACTAACTATCTTACCCAGGACTGCCGAAGCAGCGTGGACCAGGGGAGGAACACACTTTTCATGGAAACGTAAGGCATCCATGACTGCCATAACGTAAGCCGCCGCTGTGCGCGTATACCCGTTCCCCGTAGGGAGGAGCAAGCCGCCGCTTAGAGACGAAGCATAAAGTGTCCTCATTCCACATAGGGCAAGCTGGATGAATCCATTTTACCCAGGACGGCCGAAGCGGCGTGGACCAGGGGAGAACTGAACTTTATACTTCACACCACAGTAAGTCTACGTGTCCTCTTCCACATAGGGCAAGCTAGAACTAACTATCTTACCCAGGACTGCCGAAGCAGCGTGGACCAGGGGAGGAACACACTTTTCATGGAAACGTAAGGCATCCATGACTGCCATAACGTAAGCCGCCGCTGTGCGCGTAAACCCGTTCCCCGTAGGGAGGAGTCAAGCCGCCGCTTAGAGACGAAGTATTAAGTGTCCTCTTCCACATAGGGCAAGCTAGAATGAACTATCTTACCCAGGACCGCCGAAGCAGCGTGGACCAGGGGAGAACTGAACTTTATACTTCACACCACAGTATTGAGTAATGTGCCCTCTTCCACATAGGGCAAGCTGGAATGTTCCATTTTACCCAGGACGGCCGAAGCGGCGTGGACCAGTGGAGGACTACACAATCATGAGGTTTGATATCGACTTGTGTGTTTCAATAGGGTACCGATGGTATGTTTTGAACCGATTTGATTTAGCCATTCTGAAGTCATCACTTGGTTGAAGCGCTGAACTAGGGAGGCATCGTTTACATATATATTGGTTTTTGCATGCTCTACTAGGTTAATGTCATGAGGTTGGCTATCGAGCATGCCCAAGTGATGACTTGATTGTGTGCTTGCTTGAATTCTTCACATTTCATACCATCGGTTAGTTGTCGAATCATTCCTCGATCATAACCTTCGTTCTTGGTTCATGTATGCTCTCTTCCACATAGGGCAAGCTAGAATTAACTATCTTACCCAGGACCGCCGAAGCAGCGTGGACCAGGGGAGAACTATACTTTGTCTTGTATGCCCTCTTCCACATAGGGCAAGCTAGAACTAACTATCTTACCCAGGACCGCCGAAGCAGCGTGGACCAGTGGAGGACTATACTTTGTTCATAACACCACAGTATTGAGTAATGTGCCCTCTTCCACATAGGGCAAGCTAGAATGAACTATCTTACCCAGGACCGCCGGAGCAGTGTGGACCAGTGGAGGACTACACAATCATGAGGTTTGATATCGACTTGTGTGTTTCAATAGGGTACCGATGGTATGTTTTGAACCGATTTGATTTAGCCATTCTGAAGTCATCACTTGGTTGAAGCGCTGAACTAGGGAGGCATCGTTTACATATATATTGGTTTTTGCATGCTCTACTAGGTTAATGTCATGAGGTTGGCTATCGAGCATGCCCAAGTGATGACTTGATTGTGTGCTTGCTTGAATTCTTCACATTTCATACCATCGGTTAGTTGTCGAATCATTCCTCGATCATAACCTTCGTTCTTGGTTCATGTATGCTCTCTTCCACATAGGGCAAGCTAGAATTAACTATCTTACCCAGGACCGCCGAAGCAGCGTGGACCAGGGGAGAACTATACTTTGTCTTGTATGCCCTCTTCCACATAGGGCAAGCTAGAACTAACTATCTTACCCAGGACCGCCGAAGCAGCGTGGACCAGTGGAGGACTATACTTTGTTCATAACACCACAGTATTGAGTAATGTGCCCTCTTCCACATAGGGCAAGCTAGAATGAACTATCTTACCCAGGACCGCCGGAGCAGTGTGGACCAGTGGAGGACTACACAATCATGAGGTTTGATATCGACTTGTGTGTTTCAATAGGGTACCGATGGTATGTTTTGAACCGATTTGATTTAGCCATTCTGAAGTCATCACTTGGTTGAAGCGCTGAACTAGGGAGGCATCGTTTACATATATATTGGTTTTTGCATGCTCTACTAGGTTAATGTCATGAGGTTGGCTATCGAGCATGCCCAAGTGATGACTTGATTGTGTGCTTGCTTGAATTCTTCACATTTCATACCATCGGTTAGTTGTCGAATCATTCCTCGATCATAACCTTCGTTCTTGGTTCATGTATGCTCTCTTCCACATAGGGCAAGCTAGAATTAACTATCTTACCCAGGACCGCCGAAGCAGCGTGGACCAGGGGAGAACTATACTTTGTCTTGTATGCCCTCTTCCACATAGGGCAAGCTAGAATGAACTATCTTACCCAGGACCGCCGGAGCAGCGTGGACCAGTGGAGGACTATACTTTGTTCATTACACCACAGTATTAAGTATGGTGTCCTCTTCCACATAGGGCAAGCTAGAATTAACTATCTTACCCAGGACCGCCGAAGCAGTGTGGACCAGGGGAGGACTATACTTTATACTTCACACACTAGCCAAATTGAAGTCATCACTTGGTTGAAGCACTGAACTAGGGCGAGTCTATCGTTTACTTTGCATTGGGATAATACGCTGCATGCTCTCTTAGGTTAATGTCATGTGATTGGCTATAGAGCATGCCCAAGTGATGACTTTGTTTCAAGCTCAACAGGTAGGGTATTGAGTCCTCTTCCACATAGGGCAAGCTAGAATGAACTATCTTACCCAGGACCGCCGGAGCAGCGTGGACCAGTGGAGGACTATACCTTGTCCATTACACCACAGTATTAAGTATTGTGTCCTCTTCCACATAGGGCAAGCTAGAATTAACTATCTTACCCAGGACCGCCGAAGCAGCGTGGACCAGATGAGGACTATACTTTATACTTCACACCACAGTTTTGAGTACGCCTTGCATAAAGTATCTAGTTTGAACCACGAGGGCTCACAATGTAGAACCGCGAGGGCTCTAGTACCGATTCTCTCGGTACGGCTTGGTCCGTGTTCCTTTATGCTTGTACTCTAAGTATTAAGTATTGTGTCCTCTTCCACATAGGGCAAGCTAGAACTAACTATCTTACCCAGGACCGCCGAAGCAGTGTGGACCAGGGGAGGACTATACTTTATACTTCACACACTAGCCATACTGAAGTCATCACTTGGTGGGGGTGAACTACGGCGGTATCTATCGTTTTGGTTCGGTCTATATAGGGTCGCTTGCATGCTCATTCGAATATAATGTAATTGTGTATGGCAATATGAGCATGCCCAAGTGATGACTTTGTTTCAAGCTCAACAGGTAGGGTATTGAGTCCTCTTCCACATAGGGCAAGCTAGAATGAACTATCTTACCCAGGACCGCCGGAGCAGCGTGGACCAGTGGAGGACTATACCTTGTCCATTACACCACAGTATTAAGTATTGTGTCCTCTTCCACATAGGGCAAGCTAGAATTAACTATCTTACCCAGGACTGCAAAGCAGCGTGGACCAGATGAGGACTATACTTTATACTTCACACACTAGCCATACTGAAGTCATCACTTGGTTGGGGTGAACTACGGCGGTATCTATCGTTTTGGTTCGGTCTATATAGGGTCGCTTGCATGCTCATTCGAATATAATGTTATTGTGTATGGCAATATGAGCATGCCCAAGTGATGACTTTGTTTCAAGCTCAACAGGTAGGGTATTGAGTCCTCTTCCACATAGGGCAAGCTAGAATGAACTATCTTACCCAGGACCGCCGGAGCAGCGTGGACCAGTGGAGGACTCTATACTTTATACTTCACACCACAGTATTGAGTACGACTTGCATAAAGCCCCTAATGAGAACCACGAGGGCTCTCTCAATGTAGAACCACGAGGGCTCTAGTACCGATTCTCTCGGTACGGCTTGGTCCGTGTTCCTTTATGCTTGTACTCTTAGAAAGTCTCAACCCGGAGGTCTTGACTTTGATTGTCATAGTTGGACTACGACGGGGCATCCGACCATTGCTGATCGAACACCCCTGATTCACCATCTTTCGGGTAGGCGGTACGCGTACCTCCGGACGCGGAAGTCTCAACCCGGAGGTCTTGACTTTGATTGTCATAGTTGGACTACGACGGGGCATCCGACCATTGCTGATCGAACACCCCTGATTCATCATCTTTCGGGTAGGCGGTGCGCGCACCTCCGACGCGGAAGTCTCAACCCGGAGGTCTTGACTTTGTATTGTCATAGTTGGACTACGACGGGGTATCCGACTCATCGAATACCCCAGAAGCACACCATCTTTCGGGTAGGCGGTACGCGTACCTCCGGACGCGGAAAGTCTCAACCCGGAGGTCTTGACTTTGGTTGTCATAGTTGGACTATGACGGGGCATCCGACCATTGCTGATCGAACACCCCTGTTACACCATCTTTCGGATAGGCGGTGCGCGACACCACCGACGCGGAAAGTCTCAACCCGGAGGTCTTGACTTTGTATTGTTGGATAGTCCTCTTCCACTATAGGGCAAGCTGGAAATATTCCATTTTACCCAGGACTGCCGAGGCAGCGTGGACCAGGGGAGAACTTCACGGAATCTTCAGGCATCCATGATTGCCATAGTGCGTAAGCCGCCGCTGTGTGCGTCAACTCGTTCCCCGTGAGGAGGAGTCTAGCCGCCGCTAAAAGACGAAGCATTAAGTGTCCTCATTCCACTATAGGGCAAGCTAGAATGAACTATCTTACCCAGGACCGCCGAAGCAGCGTGGACCAGGCGAGGACTACTTTATACTTCACACCACAGTATTGAGTACGACTTGCATAAAGCCCCTAATGAGAACCACGAGGGCTCTCTCAATGTAGAACCACAAGGGCTCTAGTACCGATTCTCTCGGTACGGCTTGGTCCGTGTTCCTTTATGCTTGTACTCGCGGAAAGTCTCAACCCGGAGGTCTTGACTTTGATTGTCATAGTTGGACTACGACGGGGCATCCGACCATTGCTGATCGAACACCCCTGATTCATCATCTTTCGGGTAGGCGGTGCGCGCACCTCCGACGCGGAAGTCTCAACCCGGAGGTCTTGACTTTGTATTGTCATAGTTGGACTACGACGGGGTATCCGACTCATCGAATACCCCAGAAGCACACCATCTTTCGGGTAGGCGGTACGCGTACCTCCGGACGCGGAAAGTCTCAACCCGGAGGTCTTGACTTTGATTGTCATAGTTGGACTACGACGGGGCATCCGACCATTGCTGATCGGACACCCCTGATTCACCATCTTTCGGGTAGGCGGTACGCGTACCTCCGGACGCGGAAAGTCTCAACCCGGAGGTTCGGACTTAGAGTTTTTCCCATTTAAAAGTTTTTCTCTTAGCCATACTGAAGTCATCACTTGGCGAACGATTGAACTAGGGCGGGTTAATCGTTTATAGGTATCATGTGGTTTGCATGCTCTCTTAGGTTAATGTCATGTGGTTGGCTATCGAGCATGCCCAAGTGATGACTTTGTTTCACGCTTGCTTGATTTCTTCATGATTCCCTGTTATATAGTGTATTCATTCGAGAACAGGGAATCTTTGGTTTTGCTCAACAGGTATTGGATGTCAACTTGGTATCTAGATCGCATTAAGTCTCAACCCGCAGGTTCGGACTTCTGTTTATTTGGCCAATGTATGTATAAGGCAACTTGTGCCTAAGTCTCAACCCGCAGGTTCGGACTTGTGTATTTGTTCGAAGTTATATATAAGGCAACTTGTGCCTAAGTCTCAACCCGCAGGTTCGGACTTGTGTATTTGTTCGAAGTTATATATAAGGCAACTTGTGCCTAAGTCTCAACCCGCAGGTTCGGACTTCATAGTGTTTCGTCAATGTTCATATGGCAACTTGTGCCGAAGTCTCAACCCGCAGGTTCGGACTTCTAACGTGTTTCGTCAACTATCATATGGCAACTTGTGCCTAAGTCTCAACCCGCAGGTTCGGACTTGTGTATTTGTTCGAAGTTTTATATAAGGCAACTTGTGCCTAAGTCTCAACCCGCAGGTTCGGACTTCTATAGTGTTTCGTCAATTATCATATGGCAACTTGTGCCGAAGTCTCAACCCGCAGGTTCGGACTTCTATAGTGTTTCGTCAATTATCATATGGCAACTTGTGCCGAAGTCTCAACCCGCAGGTTCGGACTTCTATAGTGTTTCGTCAATTATCATATGGCAACTTGTGCCGAAGTCTCAACCCGCAGGTTCGGACTTCTGGAAGGATCACTTGGCCACTAATGATCCTTCCGCAGGTTCACCTACGGAAACCTTGTTACGACTTTTACTTCCTCTAAATCATCAAGTTCGGTCAACTTCGATAAAGCAGACGCGGTTCACGAGGATCCAGCGAACGATCATCTCCAAAGACCTCACTAAATAATCCATCGGTAGTAGCGACGGGCGGTGTGTACAAAGGGCAGGGACGTATTCAACGCTGGCTGATGACCAGCACTTACTAGAAGTTCCGAGTTCATATGGACCATTGCAATCCATAATCCCTACTAAGTGAGTATTTGAGTGATTTCCCGTTCCTCTCGGAATAGGAGACACGCTGCTACCCACATTGTAGCACGCGTGTAGCCCAGAACATCTAAGGGCATCACGGACCTGTTATCGCTCGATCTCATTTTGCTAAACACAAATTGTCCTGCTAAGCAGCGTACCGTAAGTGCACTTGCGCACACGAACAGCGAAGGTGTCAGGTCATACTCCACCGAAAGGTCCTAACCCGTTCCAATCGGCATCGACGCATTAACGCTGACTGCGTTCTAGTTAGCATATGTGAGTCACGTTCGTTATCGGAATTAACCAGACAAATCAATCCACGAACTAAGAACGGCCATGCACCACTACCCTTAAATTTGAGAAAGAGCTATTAATCTGTCTCACCTCCATAAGTTCGGACCTGGTAAGTTTTCCCGTGTTGAGTCAAATTGAACCGCAAGCTCCATTTCATTTTTTTTTTGGACGAGGGTTCACATTGGCCTTGGCCCCGAGGGACCATGACCAACATTACTCCCTCCTCTGAGCCTTTCACCTTCCGTCACGCTGTGCACCTACACGGTAGAAGCGATGACGGAAGAGGCATCTGTCCCTAGGATAAAATCACAGTTTACGGACAATGTGGCACGCAACTAACTCCTGAAGGGTGAAAGCGCGTGTCGCCAAAGGTCTAACAGGTACTACCCTGACTACCAGGGGCTATTTCCCAAGCCTAAGGAGACGGACTCGGCGCAATGCAACTTAAGCGGCTCAGAAGATCGATCCGACAGCTGACTTACATGACACCACTACCTCCTAAAATCCCGTAAATGGGACTTGCACTAAGGTTCAAATATCATGCGGATGCGTCAGCCCGCAAAACTAGGCTCCTGCCTCGTCTACGTGCTGGGTCTCCGATATCTGACACTTCTTGATGTTACTCGTGCTGGCCCGCAAAACCAAGCTCCTGCTCAGTCTACGTGCCGTCCCCTGTGGCCTGTTTGGAATGTACAAGGCCCTGAACTCGACCGGTGTCCTAAAGGTTGTTCAGCGATGGTTAGGTACCGCGATTGGCGGGTGAGGAACAACCCCCGGTGCATCCCTCCCCAAAGCATCACAAACCTTAAGTATCCGGTCTTGTTCCCTTCTCCCTGAGGTCGTCCAACGTCTGACTTGACTTAGTCATGGAAGACTTGGTTGCCTTGGTCGGGAATCCTCGGCGCCCTACGTCAACCAATCCTTTGTCGCGTCTATGTCGGACTTGCCCTCGTCCACTTGGCTTGGCCGATGTTGTGCCAGGCCCTTGACAGTTCAGGTTTCTGGATTGACTTGGTCATTATCGCATAGTTATCACCGGCGACCCTTTACCGATGGATCCCTTACCGACAAATCCCAAGTCGCCCCATAGCCTGTCCTGCCCTCACTCGTTCTGCACCCGCTGGTGCTTCCTTTGGCCTGGCTGGTCTTGTGCCAGGCCCTTGACAGTCTGGTCTCCGGTTTGACGAGACAATTGTCGCAAAGGTACCACCTTGGTGCCAACGCTCACCGGTGCATCCCCTATCGACGTATGGCAAGTCGCCCCATAGACCTTTCCGTCACCTTCCTACTGTGCGCCTTAGCGCCTGCACTTACGTGCCCGCCTGTGCCGCAAGCGTCGTCCGTTCTGCTGCTGGTCATGGCTTTCGATGTGACCATCCCATCATACTCGCCCGCCAGCAACCCCAGGAGAAGCACCACCAACTCCTTCGTATCCGAACGTCCACTCGCGGCCTGCGCATCGGTCTCAGTCCTGCGCCCCGGGAGGCGACAGAGCACATCGGGACTTTGACTTCTGCGACTTTTCGTGAAACTTCCAGGAGAGTGAATCCCTTCCGTAACACTCCCTATGTCTTCGCGGTCCTGTCCGCTGACATAGGGTCCATCCTAACCTCCCTCACTCGGAGAGGCTAAACAGACCAGAGGGCTAGGTATCTAAAACCAGGATTAAAGACACCTTACAAGGCCCGTTCCGTCTGCGGCACACTACCATAACCCCGGCCCAACGGGGTCATCACCCTGATAGTGCACGGGAGGTCGGGTACCCCTCCCACCCGGATCTCTGTTCGTCACCCCTGTCTCCAGGGGGTCCAGTGGCGCCACGAGGAGGCCAGTATTCCAGGCGTTCACGCCGTCACACCGTTTGACCGGAATGACCCCGCAATGACTGCGAGCCCGCAAGCTCCATTTCATTGTGGTGCCCTTCCGTCAATTCCTTTAAGTTTCAACTTTGCAACCATACTTCCCCCGGAACCTGACTTTGGTTTCCCGGAAGCTACTGAGAGCACCTGGTTGTAGCGTCTCCCAATTGCTAGTTGGCATCGTTTACGGTTAGAACTAGGGCGGTATCTAATCGCCTTCGATCCTCTAACTTTCGTTCTTGATTAAAGAAAGCATCCTTGACAAATGCCTTCGCTTTAGTTAGTCTTACGACGGTCTACGAATTTCACCTCTCGCGCCGTAATACTAGTGTCCCCAACTACTTCTGTTAATCATCATTACCTCCGGTCTGAGTACAAACCAATGAAAGATTAGACCAAGGTCGTATTCCATTATTCCATGCAAGATTATTCTAGGGCGTTTGGGCACCCTGCTTTAAGCACTCTAATTTGTTCAAGGTAAACGTGAGCGGTCGAGCTCTATGTTACACTTGCACCCGTTGAAGGGCACACCATGACACAGACTTGGTGCCCTACCACACCATTGAGTCGCAACCAGATTCCGACTTGGCCCACCGACCACGGGTTGACCGGGTCGGCGGAGCCGGACTGTGTTGGACAAGTATCAACTTCGAACGTTTTAACCGCAACAATTTTAATATACGCTAGTGGAGCTGGAATTACCGCGGCTGCTGGCACCAGACTTGCCCTCCACTTGATCCTCGTAGAAGGATTTATGCTCTACTCATTCCAATTATGAAACATCATTAAAGAGTTTCATATTGTTATTTCTCGTCACTACCTCCCCGTCCCGGGATTGGGTAATTTACGCGCCTGCTGCCTTCCTTGGATGTGGTAGCCATTTCTCAGGCTCCCTCTCCGGAATCGAACCCTGATTCCCCGTTACCCGTTGCAACCATGGTAGTCCTCTATACTACCATCCATAGTTGATAGGGCAGATATTTGCGAGATCTGTCGTCGGTGCGAGACCATACGATCAGCATCATTATCCAGACTTCAACTCAATGACACGGAGAACCCGCGATTGGTTTGACTAATAAGTGCACCAGTTCCCGCGAGGGTCCTGGCATGTTGCATGTATTAGCTCTAGATTTTCCACAGTTATCCAAGTAACTAGGTTGATGATCTCGTAAATTATAGCTGTTATACTGAGCCTTATGCGGTTTCACATTAAATCTGTTTGTACTTAGACATGCATGGCTTAACCTTTGAGACGAGCGTATATTACTGGTAGGATCAACCAGAATTCCGACTTTGCGTTCGAATGTTCATTGTCCCATTGCGCCCGGAGGAGCAAACACCACGTTCTATATGTTGTCAAGTCCGGTAGCACACGGGAGGCGAGCCCCCGTGCGAACCTCATTGCCCTCGTATCACACACACCCGATGCACCGGACAGGCACTTGAGCGGCATTCGACTCCGCTAAGCGCACGTGCGCCCGATTGTGCATGCGCTGACGGGGCCTTCATACCCCTACCACAGCGACCTTATGCCAAACTTCCATGAATACTTAGGTGAGCTGACAAGGGCCTTCATTTCCCTACCATCAACTAAAGGACACGCTAGGCGCGTCCGATCATTGCAACTGCGGGGCTTTCATACCCCAATCACCACAGTACGCAATTCACCAGAGTTTAATCACAACCCCCCCGGACATGGCACACTATTAACTTGCAACAAAACTTAGTGTGTGCCGGGCACATCGGTTCCACAAAATCATTCCCGATGTACCCCAATTGGGGTTGTGAACGCATCCATGGTCCTCTGACACACCCAACCAAGCGTGGATACTACATACCTCAAACACCCAGTACACTAACAGACAAATCAATATATGGTTGCTTTCCCCCAGACATTTGCCAATCACTTGGCACCCGGACAGGAACTCGCTCCTGATTGCGCCATTGCCACCCATTTGCCAAGAGCGAGTTCTGTATGTAGATTTCATTTGGAAAGACAACCGTGTACTGGATATTCTATCCGACGATTACAGATGACGAGTACGAGACTCGACTACACTCACGGATAATACATTTTGGGTCGAGATTGCTTTCGGGGTTTTCGATTGGTCTTGCGCTTGTAAACGTATAACTTTGACTTGTGGTAACCTCGGTATGTTAGTCGATCACGTGGTTGTGAACTGGGTAAGGGTGGGCAATCTGTTCACTTGCACTCTGGGTAGGAATAGGTGAGCGCTATAGGTTAAGATCATTGTATGGTTCCATCGTGATGACTTTCGCTAGATAGTAGGATGTTTGGATAGTTATAACGTTTTTGGCCATTTGTTCATAGTGTTCGGTTCATTGAGGAATTCGATTGGTCTTTGCTTCACACACGTGGTCGATCACTTGGATGTGAACTAGGGTGAGAATAAGGTGTTCACTAGTGCTCTTAGGTTTTGGATCAGTACTGAGCACTTGATTGGTTTCGCATAATATGTATCCATAGTGATGACTCTTTCCAGCTTAAGATTTCGTGACCGGTTTCGAATCCTTCCCACGTTCGCTTTTACTTGGTTAGGTTTTCGAGTGTAGATTTGAAAGCAATCTCATGTATGTATCCCATCTGATATAAGCCACTGACAGTTCATGTCACCTCGTTCAACTCTCGCTGGGTCACAGAAGTATGTTACTGCGCCCATTATCCCTACTCGGATAGGTTCGGTTCGTTCGTTTTATACTACGGTGAGTAAACTCAATTTGTGCATCGCATAGCCATGGAAAGCAAGCTTTCGCGGGCCTCTTCGACTGTTTTGATACGAGCTGTGCCCGTGATGCTTGTCATCCCAGGATACTAGACCCCTTTGGACGACCGCATGACCATCAGAAAGTAAATTCCACGTTCGATTTGGGGTGTGAACCCCGAACATAAAGTCTTTGTGTAGAACCACGAGGGCTCTATAGTACCGATTCTCTCGGTACGCTTGGTCCGTGTTCCTTTATGTTCGTACTCTTGTGAATAAGATTCACGTTCGTTTTGGGATATTTGCTACTGTCACCGTTTGAGTACTATGGGGCTTGAACCCCTAACATAAAGTCTTTGTGTAGAACCACGAGGGTTCTATAGTACCGATTCTCTCGGTACGCTTGGTCCGTGTTCCTTTATGTTCGTACTCTTGTGTGTATAATATTCATGTTCGGTTTGGGATATTTGCTACTTTCACCAGGGTCCCGTTCTTCATACAAGTCTGCCTTGCTAATGTGGTAACTTTATAGTGTAGTTCTGACATCCCAATTTTGGGACTTAGCCGATTTTTCGTATATTTCCATATGACCCATAGGGTCCCTTTCTTCATACAAGCTTGCCTAGGGCGATCGGTCAAAACTTGTCTTACTATTCGATTGGTCTTCGCACTTTCACCCTAGGCAGTTCGCCTAGGTCTGTCTTCTTGAGGAGGCCAAAACCCGAAATAAGGAGGTTCGGCCGACCCTGAAACCTCCCCTGTCTGAACTACACTAACCCGATTTTTCAGGGTCCTCAGCGCCATACAACTTTGCCTAGGTCACTTGTACTCTTGACTTAGGCCATCCGACTTGGTCCGTGTTTCTTCCTAGGGTTCACCTAGGTACTTTGCTTTGCTTGATGTGGTAACTTTTTAGTGTAGTTCAGACATCCTAATTTTGGGACTTAGCCGATTTTTCATGTATTTCCATATGACCCATAGGGTCCCTTTCTTCATACAAGCTTGCCTAGGGCGATCGGTCAAAACTTGTCTTACTATTCGATTGGTCTTCGCACTTTCACCCTAGGCAGTTCGCCTAGGTCTGTCTTCTTGAGGAGGCCAAAACCCGAAATAAGGAGGTCCAGCCGACCCTGAAACCTCCCCTGTCTTAACTACACTAACCCGATTTTTCATGGTCCTCAGCGCCATACAACTTTGCCTAGGTCACTTGTACTCTTGACTTAGGCCATCCGACTTGGTCCGTGTTTCTTCCTAGGGTTCACCTAGGTACTTTGCCTTGCTTGATGTGGTAACTTTTTAGTGTAGTTCAGACATCCTAATTTTGGGACTTAGCCGATTTTTCATGTATTTCCATATGACCCATAGGGTCCCTTTCTTCATACAAGCTTGCCTAGGGCGATCGGTCAAAACTTGTCTTACTATTCGATTGGTCTTCGCACTTTCACCCTAGGCAGTTCGCCTAGGTCTGTCTTCTTGAGGAGGCCAAAACCCGAAATAAGGAGGTCCAGCCGACCCTGAAACCTCCCCTGTCTTAACTACACTAACCCGATTTTTCATGGTCCTCAGCGCCATACAACTTTGCCTAGGTCACTTGTACTCTTGACTTAGGCCATCTGACTTGGTCCGTGTTTCTTCCTAGGGTTCACCTAGGTACTTTGCCTTGCTTGCTGTGGTAACTTTTTAGTGTAGTTCAGACATCCCAATTTTGGGACTTAGCCGATTTTTCATGTATTTCCATATGACCCATAGGGTCCCTTTCTTCATACAAGCTTGCCTAGGGCGATCGGTCAAAACTTGTCTTACTATTCGATTGGTCTTCGCACTTTCACCCTAGGCAGTTTGCCTAGGTGTAGCTTCTTGAGGAGGTCAAAACCCAAAATAAGGAGGTTCAGCCGACCCAAAACCCTCCCCTGTCTAAACTACACTAACCAGATTTTTCAGGGTCCTCACCGTCATACAACTTTGCCTAGGTCACTTGTTCTCTTGACTTAGGCCATCTGACTTGGTCCGTGTTTCTTGCTAGGGTTCACCTAGGTACTTTGCCTTGCTTGATGTGGTAACTTTTTAGTGTAGTTCAGACATCCCAATTTTGGGACTTAGCCGATTTTTCATGTATTTCCATATGACCCATAGGGTCCCTTTCTTCATACAAGCTTGCCTAGGGCGATCGGTCAAAACTTGTCTTACTATTCGATTGGTCTTCGCACTTTCACCCTAGGCAGTTTGCCTAGGTGTAGCTTCTTGAGGAGGTCAAAACCCAAAATAAGGAGGTTCAGCCGACCCAAAAACCTCCCCTGTCTAAACTACACTAACCAGATTTTTCAGGGTCCTCACCGTCATACAACTTTGCCTAGGTCACTTGCACTCTTGACTTAGGCCATCTGACTTGGTCCGTGTTTCTTGCTAGGGTTCACCTAGGTAGTTTGCCTTGCTTGATGTGGTAACTTTTTAGTGTAGTTCTGACATCCCAATTTTGGGACTTAGCCGATTTTTCATGGATTTTCCATATGACCCATAGGGTCCCTTTCTTCATACAAGCTTGCCTAGGGCGATCGGTCAAAACTTGTCTTACTATTCGATTGGTCTTCGCACTTTCACCCTAGGCAGTTTGCCTAGGTGTAGCTTCTTGAGGAGGTCAAAACCCAAAATAAGGAGGTTCAGCCGACCCAAAAACCTCCCCTGTCTGAACTACACTAACCCGATTTTTCAGGGTCCTCAGCGCCATACAACTTTGCCTAGGTCACTTGTACTCTTGACTTAGGCCATCTGACTTGGTCCGTGTTTCTTCTTAGGGTTCACCTAGGTACTTTGCCTTGCTTGATGTGGTAACTTTTTAGTGTAGTTCAGACATCCCAATTTTGGGACTTAGCCGATTTTTCATGTATTTCCATATGACCCATAGGGTCCCTTTCTTCATACAAGCTTGCCTAGGGCGATCGGTCAAAACTTGTCTTACTATTCGATTGGTCTTCGCACTTTCACCCTAGGCAGTTTGCCTAGGTGTAGCTTCTTGAGGAGGTCAAAACCCAAAATAAGGAGGTTCAGCCGACCCAAAAACCTCCCCTGTCTGAACTACACTAACCCGATTTTTCAGGGTCCTCAGCGCCATACAACTTTGCCTAGGTCACATGTACTCTTGACTTAGGCCATCTGACTTGGTCCGTGTTTCTTCTTAGGGTTCACCTAGGTACTTTGCCTTGCTTGATGTGGTAACTTTTTAGTGTAGTTCAGACATCCCAATTTTGGGACTTAGCCGATTTTTCATGTATTTCCATATGACCCTTAGGGTCCCTTTCTTCATACAAGCTTGCCTAGGGCGATCGGTCAAAACTTGTCTTACTATTCGATTGGTCTTCGCACTTTCACCCTAGGCAGTTTGCCTAGGTGTAGCTTCTTGATGAGGCCAAAACCCAAAATAAGGGGGTTCGGCCGACCTAAAAACCTACCCTGTCTAAACTACACTAACCAGATTTTTCAGGGTCCTCAGCGCCATACAACTTTGCCTAGGTCACTTGTTCTCTTGACTTAGGCCATCTGACTTGGTCCGTGTTTCTTCCTAGGGTTCACCTAGGTACTTTGCCTTGCTTGGTGTGGTAACTTTTTAGTGTAGTTCTGACATCCTCATTTTGGGACTTAGCCGATTTTTCGTTAAATGCCATATGACCCATATGGGTCCTTTCCTTCATATAAGTTTGCCTTGCTTGGTGTGGTAACATTTGAGTGTAGTTCTGACATCATCATTTTCGGACTTAGCCGATTTTTCGTAAAATACCATATGACCCATATGGGTCCTTTCCTTCATATAAGTTTGCCTTGCTTGGTGTGGTAACATTTGAGTGTAGTTCTGACATCCCCATTTTGGGACTTAGCCGATTTTTCGTAAAATACCATATGACCCATCAGGGTCCTTTGCTTCATATAAGTTTGCCTTGCTTGGTGTGGTAACATTTGAGTGTAGTTCTGACATCCCCATTTTGGGACTTAGCCGATTTTTCGTAAAATACCATATGACCCATCAGGGTCCTTTGCTTCATATAAGTTTGCCTTGCTTGGTGTGGTAACATTTGAGTGTAGTTCTGACATCCTCATTTTGGGACTTAGCCGATTTTTCGTAAAATACCATATGACCCATCAGGGTCCTTTCCTTCATATAAGTTTGCCTTGCTTGGTGTGGTAACATTTGAGTGTAGTTCTGACATCCCCATTTTGGGACTTAGCCGATTTTTCGTAAAATACCATATGACCCATCAGGGTCCTTTGCTTCATATAAGTTTGCCTTGCTTGGTGTGGTAACATTTGAGTGTAGTTCTGACATCCCCATTTTGGGACTTAGCCGATTTTTCGTAAAATACCATATGACCCATCAGGGTCCTTTGCTTCATATAAGTTTGCCTTGCTTGGTGTGGTAACATTTGAGTGTAGTTCTGACATCCCCATTTTGGGACTTAGCCGATTTTTCGATCAATACCATATGACCCATCAGGGTCCTTTGCTTCATATAAGTTTGCCTTGCTTGGTGTGGTAACATTTGAGTGTAGTTCTGACATCCCCATTTTGGGACTTAGCCGATTTTTCGATCCATACCATATGACCCATCAGGGTCCTTTGCTTCATATAAGTTTGCCTTGCTTGGTGTGGTAACATTTGAGTGTAGTTCTGACATCCCCATTTTGGGACTTAGCCGATTTTTCGTAAAATACCATATGACCCATCAGGGTCCTTTGCTTCATATAAGTTTGCCTTGCTTGGTGTGGTAACATTTGAGTGTAGTTCTGACATCCCCATTTTGGGACTTAGCCGATTTTTCGTAAAATACCATATGACCCATCAGGGTCCTTTCCTTCATATAAGTTTGCCTTGCTTGGTGTGGTAACATTTGAGTGTAGTTCTGACATCCCCATTTTGGGACTTAGCCGATTTTTCGTAAAATACCATATGACCCATCAGGGTCCTTTGCTTCATATAAGTTTGCCTTGCTTGGTGTGGTAACATTTGAGTGTAGTTCTGACATCCCCATTTTGGGACTTAGCCGATTTTTCGATCCATACCATATGACCCATCAGGGTCCTTTGCTTCATATAAGTTTGCCTTGCTTGGTGTGGTAACATTTGAGTGTAGTTCTGACATCCCCATTTTGGGACTTAGCCGATTTTTCGTAAAATACCATATGACCCATCAGGGTCCTTTGCTTCATATAAGTTTGCCTTGCTTGGTGTGGTAACATTATAGTGTAGTTCTGACATCCCCATTTTGGGACTTAGCCGATTTTTCGTAAAATACCATATGACCCATCAGGGTCCTTTGCTTCATATAAGTTTGCCTTGCTTGGTGTGGTAACATTTGAGTGTAGTTCTGACATCCCCATTTTGGGACTTAGCCGATTTTTCGATCAATACCATATGACCCATCAGGGTCCTTTGCTTCATATAAGTTTGCCTTGCTTGGTGTGGTAACATTTGAGTGTAGTTCTGACATCCCCATTTTGGGACTTAGCCGATTTTTCGATCCATACCATATGACCCATCAGGGTCCTTTGCTTCATATAAGTTTGCCTTGCTTGGTGTGGTAACATTTGAGTGTAGTTCTGACATCCCCATTTTGGGACTTAGCCGATTTTTCGTAAAATACCATATGACCCATCAGGGTCCTTTGCTTCATATAAGTTTGCCTTGCTTGGTGTGGTAACATTTGAGTGTAGTTCTGACATCCCCATTTTGGGACTTAGCCGATTTTTCGTAAAATACCATATGACCCATCAGGGTCCTTTGCTTCATATAAGTTTGCCTTGCTTGGTGTGGTAACATTTGAGTGTAGTTCTGACATCCCCATTTTGGGACTTAGCCGATTTTTCGATCAATACCATATGACCCATCAGGGTCCTTTGCTTCATATAAGTTTGCCTTGCTTCATGTGGTAACATATGAGTGTAGTTCTGACATCCCCATTTTGGGACTTAGCCGATTTTTCGATCAATTCCATATGGCCCATCAGGGTCCTTTTTCTTCATATAAGTTTCCCAAGACTTAGTGCTTTTTACCTTTGGACACCAATATCACCCTTACGGGTTTCTTTGATCTTCTCACTTTGTATTGGCCAAATGTAGGTCTTGCCATGCCAAACATATCATTGTTCTACACCAAGTCTCTATCTCGTACCGCCAGCTCGGTACATTCGATCAACCTGCCCTTAAGGCACCCGGGACTTAGCCATTTTTTCACATTTTTCATGATTTTGAGGCAACTTTTCTCGACTTTGTCACCTTATATCACCAAGATCCTTTCCCTTTAGCGCTTCACTCTGTTCCAATGATATTTAGCGCTGACTATCACCTTTCTATCGCTGAGCTCAACTTCTTATTCGGTGCCATAGAGCCAGAGATATTTGGTGTATGCTGTTATAAGGGAAGTTTGTCACTTTTTCAAAGGCCCACTTTGGGACGCCCATATCTCACCTTCAGGTATCTTCGATCTTCTTGTCGTCTATGGACGAAACTTAGGTCTTGTCTTTGCCAACTTATAAATGTTCTACGGCCAAGCCGTATCTCTTACCGCCAGCCCGGTATTAATGGACTTAGTTGGATTTTCGCCTCTCGTGGTAACAATTTCTGACTTTGACTCACAATAACACCTGAACGGTCACATGCTAGCGCTTTGCTTGGTAGGAATTATAGTTAGCGCTACCTTTTCTCTTTCCATCGATACCTTGTTCGTTCCATTCCATGCCATACAGCCGAAGTTATGATGTTTCCCGTTTTCCATATCATGTGGAGCTTATGCTCTGGGAAAACCATCTAACACCCGTACCACCCTTTTGGGTACCTCCGATCTCGACACCATGTTCGGGCCAAATATAGGTTATAACATGCCCAACTTATAATTGTTCTACACCAAGTCTCTATCTCTTACCGCCTGCTCGGTATTTTACTCGTAAGTCCAAATTTCACAACTTGTACTTTTTGGCCCAATGTACTCGAGTTTCAATTTTGGTAACATTTTTCGACTTTGACACTTAATAACTTCCAAATCATGCTAGTTAGCGCTTTGCTTTCTTCTAGTCGTATCTAGCGCTGGGTGTTACCTTTCCAAAACATATCCTAGCTTAACAATCCATGCCATACAGCCGGAGCTATACGGTGCACAAGTCAAATCCATTTTAGCCATGTTTCATTTTTGCCAATTTTTGACCACTCGTATCACCCTTCCAGAGTGGTCCGATCTTCTCGCTGTCTATGGACGACTTTTAGGTCTCGTAGAGGCAAACTTATAAGTATTCTACGTCAACCCGCTATCTCTTACCGCCTGCTCGGTATTCTTGGTCTTGTGTGATTTTTGGAAATTTTGGTATTATTTTTCCACTTTGTCGCTTAATAACTCAGTTTTGCTCAACACTTAGCGCTTCGGTTGTTTGGGATTATAGTTAGCGCTCGGTTCGACCTTTCCAACACTGATCTTAGCTTGTCGATCCGTTCCATACAGCCTGAGTTATTCGCGATACCGTGTTTCAACCCATTTCTCAAGTCTCGTTTTGGTCCAACTTTGAACCAGCCATATCACCCTGATGGGTACCTCCGATCTTCTCGCTCTATATTGGCCAAAGTTAGGTCTTGTGGTAACGTACTTATGATTGTTCTACGCCGTGTTCGTAGCTCTTATCGTTCGCCCGCTATTTTCGATCATAAGGTGAATTTTCGCCTCTAAACCACCATTTTTCACCTTTGCCCTCTAATATGACCGACTTGCTCAACACCTAGCGCTTCGCTTGGTAGGACACATAGCTAGCGCTCGTCAAGACCTTTCCAACGCATATCCAAGCTTTCCGATCCGAGCCATACAGCCTGAGCTATAGGCGATACCGTTTTTCCCATTTTCTTGGTCACATGCACTTTAGGGTACCCCTTTTTGCCTTTGACCCTTAATACCTCCTCCGGGTCACTAGTAGGCGCTCAGCTTGGTAGGAAACATAGCTAGAGCAGGCCTTCACCTTTCCAAAACTGCCTCAAGTGTACCGATCCGACATCTAGAACCAAAGTTATGGTCATTCCTATCATGCTCTACTTTCATGGTCAACCTCCACCAAGCACACCTAGGTTGGACCAACTTTCACCAACTCATCTCGAACCCCAAATTTGCTTCGACCTACTAGGTTTCCCTAGTAAAGTGGTCAAAACATCCATTACAACACGACTGGTCTTTCTGGTGGTCGACCTAGGCGACTTTGTTCGACGACCACCACCCCATGGAACTAAAAGACGTCCCTTGATACGGACCACCGATACATTTTCCGGCCTGTCTAAACTACACTCATCGAAATTTTTTTGGGTCCCCACCGTCATACAAGTTTGCCTAGGTCAAGTTTTTCTTCCGGATCGGCCGCGGACCTCACTTTTCATTATCTAGGGAGGCCATAGGGCCCCAAAAGGGGTTTTTTAAAATTTTCGACACTTTCGACTTTGGTCGGATTTTTTCCGATTTTGGTCCGACCTAGGGACTTGGTGGTCCAAGGAGCCTCGGGACCAAACTTTTTTCTCAGGGGTCCCTACCTCCATACAACTTTGCCTAGGTCAATTTTTTGTTCCAAATCGACCGCGGATTTCACTTTTCAATATCTGGGGCTCGTGTAGAGTCCGAATATGAGGTTTTCTCATTTTTCGACATTTTCGACTTTTTTCGACTTTTTTCGGGTTTTTCGACCTAGGGGTCCGCCGAACAAATTTTGGGTCAAAAATTTTTATTGAACTAGTCGAAAGTACGCAAAAAGATAAGACTTTTTGCCGAAGACACCATGCCCCGGAACCGACTCCTTCCCCTTCAAAATTGGGGACAAACGTGATTTTTGAAACTTTTCCTTAGGGAGCCCAAGACTTAGAAAATTTTCAAATTCTCGATTTTTCGATTGCGAGCTAGCGCTTTGCGGTCTTCGGCAATGTTGTAGATCTCGACGAGATAAGACTTTTTGGTCAAGGGACATTTTGCCCTCCGACCCCTCCTTCCCCCCGCAAATCGCCCCCCAAAGTGCAATTTTTGCATTTTCACCTCTTTGCACGCACTGTTCGGCCCAAATGGCCACTTTCTATGGGTCTGAGCGCTTTGCGGTCTTCGGCAAACTTTTAGAGCGTACCAAGCCCTAATTATAATTCTTCTACACCACCTTCGTACCTCTTCATCCCTGGCCGCTATTCGCGTACCAAGGTAATTTTTGTTCATTTTGTCAACATTTTTCATCTTTGACTGCTTATATCGGCCTTGCCATGAACCGATAGCGCTTCGCTGTGTTCTAACGTAAGTTTGTACTATTCAATACCTTTCCAAATCATGTCTTAGATTGTCATTTGCTTGCTTACAGCCGGAGCTATGAGCGATACCGTAAAAAGTACCGAAACTTGGAAAAATCCTTGGATCGACCATATCTCCCCTTTGGGGGCCAGATATCGAAAAAAGTTCTGATTCAAAAAGTTGCGTCTTAACGTGTTCTAGTTATGCCTAGAACGTTTCACTTCGCTAGCTGGCCTGCAACTTAGCCGTAATTGGGATTTTAGGGTGTTCATGGAGGGTCCATTTCCTGCGACTTGGTATCTTTTGGGCCCTATGTTTCTCTAATATCTCCACGAGTTTTCCAGGTAGCCTTCTCATACTTTCAGGGTGCCTAGAGCACCTCAAGACCTTTCCAACGCTATGCCGTTCGCCTCGCTCGGACATCTACAGCCGAAGTTATTCGAGGTACACTGTACCTTACCCTGTTTTCTCAGTACTTGGTCGAAAATTTCGATCAGCCATATGACCGACTTGGACAACCCTGAGCGGGTTGGCCCCATATAACTAAACTTTCGTCTCGTGTAGGCAAACTTATAAATGTTCCACGTCAACTCGCTATCTCGTACCGCCTTGACGGTATACTTGGTCCAAGGGCCATTTCCAGCGACTTGGTCGCAATTTCGCTCTAAGTTTCGCTAATACCTTCGTCCGTGGACATGGTGATTTTTTGTTCATATTTTTCCTTGATAGTCCCACTCAAGACTATTCCATACCAGAGCCAAGCGTCCCGCTAAGTGCCATACAGCCTGAGCAGTAATTCATGAAAGGTACCTCTACCAGTTTTTGCCATACTTGGGTACAAACTTTGTATCGCCCATATCTCCACTTTGAAGGCCAGCCAGCACCTTGGCCCCAAATACTTTTTTGTTGGTCATACTATGCCCAAAATATAAATGTTCTACGTCAACTTGCTATCTCTTCTCCAACTTGCCGTTATTCTTGGTCCAAGTCCCATTTCATTCGTTTTTGGACCCATTTTGCTATATGTTTCACTAATAGCTTCGGCCATGGACAAGCTGATTTTCTATTTGTATTTTTCCTTGATAGTCCCACTCAAGACCATTCCAAAACACACCGCAGCTTGTCGCTCGGTGGCAAACTGACCGAGTTATAATTCATGAAAGGTACCTCAACTTGGTACACCACGTGGTCGGCCCAAACCATAAACCGACCAAACGACCGACTTGGAGCACCCTGACCGGGTTGGCCCCATATAAGGAAAGTTGCGTCTCTACACGCCCAACTTATGAATATTCTACGCCAAGTCGCTATCTCTTACCGGTAAGCCGGTATTCACCTTCCAAGGGGGATTTTGGTCAAGTGCCATTTCCTGCGACTTGGTCCCCGAATACGACCATCATCACCTAATATCTCCGTGGTCTTTCAACTCAGCCTCATGAAACTTTCAGGGTAGATAGGTCTCCCCGAGACCTTTCCAACGGTGAGCCGTTTGCCTCGCTCGGCCATATACAGCCGAAGTTATTAATGGTACTTGGTACCTTACCCTGTTTTTTCCATACTTGTTCGTACTTGGGTACAAACTTTGGATCGCCCATATCTCCACTTTGGAGGCCAGCTAGCACCTTGGCCCCATATACTTTTTTGTTGGTCATGCCATGCACCAAATATAATTGTTCTACGCCAACTTGCTATCTCTTCTCCAACTTGCCGTTATTCTTGGTCCAATTCCCATTTCATTCGTTTTTGGACCCATTTTGCTATATGTTTCACTAATAGCTTCGGCCATGGACAAGCTGATTTTCGATTGGTATTTTTCCTTGATAGTCCCACTCAAGACCATTCCAAAACACACCGCAGCTTGTCGCTCGGTGGCAAACTGACCAAGTTATAATTCATGAAAGGTACCTCAACTTGGCACACCACGTGGTCGGCCCAAACCATAAACCGACCAAACGACCGACTTGGAGCACCCTGACCGGGTTGGCCCCATATAATAAAAGTTGCATCTCTACACGCCCAACTTATGAATATTCTACGCCAAGTCGCTATCTCTTACCGGTAAGCCGGTATTCACCTTCCAAGGGTGATTTTGGTCAAGTGCCATTTCCTGCGACTTGGTCCCCGAATTGGACCATCATCACCTACTATCTCCGTGGTATTTCAACTCAGCCTCATGAAACTTTCAGGGTAGATAGGTCTCCCCAAGACCTTTCCAACGGTGAGCCGTTTGCCTCGCTCGGCCATCTACAGCCGAAGTTATTAATGGTACTTGGTACCTTACCCTGTTTTTTCCATACTTGTTCGTACTTGGGTACAAACTTTGGATCGCCCATATCTCCACTTTGGAGGCCAGCCAGCACCTTGGCCCCATATACTTTTTTGTTGGTGATACCATGCACCAAATATAATTGTTCTACGCAAGCTTGCTATCTCTTCTCCAACTTGCGGTTATTTTTGACTCAAGTCCCATTTCCATAGTTTTTGGTACCAATTTGCTCTATGTTTCGCTAATAGCTTCGCCCAAGGACTTTGTGATTTTTTGTTCGCATTTTTCCTAAATAGTCCCACTCAAGACTATTCCAAATCACACCTTAGCTTGTCGCTCAGTGCCATACAGCCAGAGTTTTAATTCATGAAAGGTACATCACCTTGGTACACCACGTGGTCGGTCCAAACCATCAACCAACCATATGACCGACTTCGAGTCGAGCTAGCGGCTAGGCTCAATATAATGAAATGCGTGTCTTGATGCGGGCTACTGACGGTCTGAACAATGTAGCTCGCTAGCTCGTCTCTAAACTTGTGTTTTGGTCGAATATTGGGTGTTCATGTACCACTTCGGGTAACATGGACTTTGGTGCAACTTTACCACTTGTGCACTTAATAACTTCCCGGTCATTCAAGTCTTTGCCTTCATACTTTCAGGGTAGTTAGGTCTCGTCGAGACCTTTCCATACATATGCCAAACTCATCGATCGGACATCTATAGCCCGAGTTATTCGCGGTACACCGTACCTTACCCTGTTTTTTCCTCAATTGGGTACAAACCTTGGAACACCCATATCGCCCCTTTAGAGACTAGCTGGCACGTTGGCCTCATATAATGATAAGTGCACCTCAACTAGGGCTACTGACGGTCAGAACATTTCAACTTGCTAGCTCGGGCCCACACTTGTGTTTTTCTCGAATATATGGTTCAAGTGTGCCACTTTGGGCACTTTTGGACATTTTGTCCCCACACAACTTTCTTGCCTTGGTAGATAGGGTCTTGTGATCTTGGGCAAAAAGATGCACCAAGATAAAGTCTAACTTTCGTTCTTGTACCGCAAAGCGCTATCTCAAACACCCGAGGAGATAGAAAGTGATTATGTTCGGTATATCGGTCTTCCATGGCCTACTATGGTAAGCCCCTGCAGGGTATGCAACCGAAGGTGCTTGGTACATGTATTTGGTGCAATATCGGTGCAAAGTAGGTGTTTCCTTGATCGGGCTATAACTTTCTTGGTTGATGTTGGATTGCTTTGCGGTCTTCGGGGGATAGTTAGGGAACATGTTGGCCAACATTTTCTTATTCCTCAGCCTGGCCGTACCTCTTACCGTCTAGGCGGTATTCATGCTCTAAGTTGGAACTTGTGTTCCTTCGGGCAAATTTTCTGACTTTGACGCTTAATAACTTCCGTTCATATGCAGTCTAAGCTCTGCAACTCTCAGGAAAGCTAGTACTACTCATTTCCTTTCCATATCAGTCTTTGGCTTGTCGATCCGATGTCTACAGCCTTAGTTATTCACGATCCCTGTGAAGGTAGGTTTTTGCCCATTTTCCAGTTCATGTGGTAACATTCCCGGACTTTGCCGGCTTTCTCTTCGTGTGATAACTTGCTTGCTCAAGTGGTAACTTGATAGTGTATTTCCGACAGACCCAATCTGGGACTTAGCCGATTTTTCTCTTCATATCATATGGATCCATCACTAGGCCATCTTGCTTGCTCATGTGGTAACTTGATAGTGTATTTCCGACAGACCCAATCTGGGACTTAGCCGATTTTTCTCTTCATATCATATGGATCCATCACTAGGCCATCTTGCTTGCTTGTGTGGTAACTTGATAGTGTATGTCTGACAGACCCAATCTGGGACTTAGCCAATTTTTCTCTTCATATCATATGGATCCATCACTAGGCCATCTTGCTTGCTTGTGTGGTAACTTGGAAGTGTATTTCTGACAGACCCAATCTGGGACTTAGCCGATTTTTCTCTTCATATTATATGGATCCTGGACTTAGCCGATTTTTCTCTTCATATCATATGGATCCATCACTAGGCCATCTTGCTTGCTTGTGTGGTAACTTGGAAGTGTATTTCTGACAGACCCAATCTGGGACTTAGCCGATTTTTCTCTTCATATTATATGGATCCTGGACTTAGCCGATTTTTCTCTTCATATCATATGGATCCATCACTAGGCCATCTTGCTTGCTTGTGTGGTAACTTGGAAGTGTATTTCTGACAGACCCAATCTGGGACTTAGCCGATTTTTCTCTTCATATCATATGGATCCATCACTAGGCCATCTTGCTTGCTTGTGTGGTAACTTGGAAGTGTATTTCTGACAGACCCAATCTGGGACTTAGCCGATTTTTCTCTTCATATTATATGGATCCATCACTAGGCCATCTTGCTTGCTTGTGTGGTAACTTGGAAGTGTATTTCTGACAGACCCAATCTGGGACTTAGCCGATTTTTCTCTTCATATTATATGGATCCATCACTAGGCCATCTTGCTTGCTTGTGTGGTAACTTGATAGTGTATGTCTGACAGACCCAATCTGGGACTTAGCCGATTTTTCTCTTCATATCATATGGATCCTTCAATAGGCCATCTTGCTTGCTTGTGTGGTAACTTGATAGTGTATGTCTGACAGACCCAATCTGGGACTTAGCCGATTTTTCTCTTCATATCATATGGATCCTTCAATAGGAAATCTTGCTTGCTTGTGTGGTAACTTGGAAGTGTATTTCTGACAGACCCAATCTCGGACTTAGCCGATTTTTCTCTTCATATCATATGGATCCATCAATAGGCCATCTTGCTTGCTTGTGTGGTAACTTGAAAGTGTATGTCTGACAGACCCAATCTCGGACTTAGCCGATTTTTCTCTTCATATAATATGGATCCTGGACTTAGCCGATTTTTCTCTTCATATCATATGGATCCATCATAAGGCCATCTTGCTTGCTTGTGTGGTAACTTGATAGTGTATTTCCGACCGACCCAATCTCGGACTTAGCCGATTTTTCTCTTCATATAATATGGATCCTGGACTTAGCCGATTATTAGGTTATTATATATGGATCCTGGACTTAGCCGATTATAAGGTTGTTATATATGGATCCTGGACTTAGCCGATTTTTCTCTTCATATAATATGGATCCTGGACTTAGCCGATTATTAGGTTATTATATATGGATCCGGGACTTAGCCGATTTTTCTCTTCATATAATATGGATCCGGGACTTAGCCAATTTTTCTCTTCATGTGGTAACGTATGCCAATCGCTCACAAGTCATGGGATAAGGGTACTTGTGTTCTTCCATCTTCTAAGTCCCGCACGGGGACATCGTGATCGCCCCAAGTCCGGAATAGCGCCAAGTCAAGCCCCACGGTGGCCGTGCAGGACCTGTTAGCGGCGGCCCCACTGACAGCACTAATCCGGACTTAGAAATTATATCTTTCTAATCGAACACCACACACGCAACACCACCATACCACCATCTCCTTGCAAGTACCTAAGTACCCGCAACTCCATGGTGAAGGCAATGTCACTCCATCACCAACCTCTTTGCACTGCAAGCACTTGCGTACCCACAACACTCCGAAGAAGGCAACGGCGCGCGATGCTCGACTCCACACACCACACCACACCACACCACCGATGGCCAGCCAGCCAGCCAGCCCAACTAAGGGCTAACCCACCAACCAACCACCAATGGCCTAGGCCAGCCGGATCCCACCTTCAAGTCCAAGCACAGCCAAGTGCAAGTACCGCCAAGTGTTCACCAACCAACCATCACACCAGGTCAGCCGGCCAGTACCCACCTTCAAGTGCCATTACCCTCGGGTGCAAGCCCAATCAAGTGTTAACCAACCAACCCGGCCAAGGCAGCCAACAGGCCGGCACCCTACAGCACCGACCCGCCATCACCACCTCAACCGTTGACCATGCAAGTGGCCTCGGACAACAGGTGACACCCGAAGTACATCCGAAGAACGTATATCAAGTGTTTGCTCACCAAGTCCTCAACCAACCCCAAGTACCCGGAGGTACCCAGAGTGTTGGATCCGCCAACCCGTCCCGGCACTCCAAGTCCTTGCGAACCCAAAGTGTTTGCCCGGTAGGGCCATTGTATCACAACGCTTGCGACCATGCAAGTGGCCTCGAACAAGGTGACAGGGGTATCTTCACCAAGTTCTCAACCAACCCCAAGTACCCGGAGGTACCCAGAGTGTTGGGTCCGCCAACCACTACCAGCACTCCAAGTCCTCGCGAACATAAAGTGTTTGCCCGGTAGGGCCATTAGACCACAACGCTTGCTAACCATGCAAGTGGTCTCGGACAACAGGTGACACCCGAAGTACATCCGGAGAGTGTACAACAAGTGTTTGTTCACCAAGTCCTCAACCAACCCCAAGTACCCGGAGGTACCCAGAGTGTTGGGTCCGCCAACCACTACCAGCACTCTAAGTCCTCGCGAACCCAAAGTGTTTGCCCGGTAGGGCCATTAGACCACAACGCTTGCTAACCATGCAAGTGGTCTCGGACAACAGGCGATACCCGAAGTACATCCG
>NW_026689793.1:245000-270000 GCF_943734765.1 Anopheles ziemanni | reverse complement strand
TCCCTCACGGTACTTGTTTACTATCGGTCTCATGGTTGTATTTAGCTTTAGAAGGAGTTTACCTCCCACTTAGTGCTGCACTATCAAGCAACACGACTCCATGGCACGCTCGGTCCATCATCCAACGGGCGCTGTTCTACGGGCCTATCACCCTCTATGGGTTCTGAGCCACATTCAAGTTGGACTTGAAAAGCGCTAAGATGACGGATAGTGAGACGCACCAGTACACGGAATCGGATAGACGGACTGGCCGCCACCCCTACGTGCTGAGCTTCTCCCGTTTCGCTCGCAGCTACTCAGGGAATCCCGGTTGGTTTCTTTTCCTCCCCTTATTAATATGCTTAAATTCAGGGGGTTGTCACACATGAACTGAGGCTTATGTACCTTGCGGTTGTTATCGTCACATCTGGCTTGCGACTACTTTGTTTCAATGTCCAATATGTACCGTTGGACTCGGTTAACGGGCTGTTAGCCCGCGTGTGGTTTAACTCACTGATACCTTCCATTGCCCATACGCTAGTTTGTTTGTGTTCCTTTGGTCAACTTCCATACTTGAATCATTTGTGCTACCGCTGCTGCTTCGACGCTACTTTGACATCTTCGCTTCTATTTAAATAAATAAATAAGCTGAAGCTAGACATCAGTAAACACCACCACAGACACCACAAGCACGCCTTCTCCTCGTACTTCCGCCTCACGCGGGAACACGGACGCTCTAAATACTTCGAATTCCAATGCCAGTATATTGTAAACCACGGGTTCTTTAATGCTAGCGGGTCGTCGCGACCCTAGTTAACATCATGGTGCACGTCTCGTGACGGGTGTCACGGCGTAGTTAAATGTATGCGATACATTTCTCAAATATAAGCGCTCAGTCATCTGTACATCATGGTAGGTTCCCACGACGTGCAATATGCGTTCAACTTATCAATGTTCATGTGTCCTGCAGTTCACATTATGACGCGCAGTTAGCTGCGGTCTTCATCGATCCATGAGCCGAGTGATCCACTGCCGAGGGTGACTAACTTGCGTAAGCCGCCGCTGTGCGCGTATACCCGTTCCCCGTAGGGAGGAGCAAGCCGCCGCTTAGAGACGAAGCATAAAGTGTCCTCATTCCACATAGGGCAAGCTGGATGAATCCATTTTACCCAGGACGGCCGAAGCGGCGTGGACCAGGGGAGAACTGAACCTTATACTTCACACCACAGTAAGTCTACGTGTCCTCTTCCACATAGGGCAAGCTAGAACTAACTATCTTACCCAGGACTGCCGAAGCAGCGTGGACCAGGGGAGGAACACACTTTTCATGGAAACGTAAGGCATCCATGACTGCCATAACGTAAGCCGCCGCTGTGCGCGTATACCCGTTCCCCGTAGGGAGGAGCAAGCCGCCGCTTAGAGACGAAGCATAAAGTGTCCTCATTCCACATAGGGCAAGCTGGATGAATCCATTTTACCCAGGACGGCCGAAGCGGCGTGGACCAGGGGAGAACTGAACTTTATACTTCACACCACAGTAAGTCTACGTGTCCTCTTCCACATAGGGCAAGCTAGAACTAACTATCTTACCCAGGACTGCCGAAGCAGCGTGGACCAGGGGAGGAACACACTTTTCATAGAAACGTAAGGCATCCATGACTGCCATAGTGCGTAAGCCGCCGCTGTGCGCGTAAACCCGTTCCCCGTAGGGAGGAGTCAAGCCGCCGCTTAGAGACGAAGTATGAAGTGTCCTCTTCCACATAGGGCAAGCTAGAATGAACTATCTTACCCAGGACCGCCGAAGCAGCGTGGACCAGGGGAGAACTGAACTTTATACTTCACACCACAGTATTGAGTAATGTGCCCTCTTCCACATAGGGCAAGCTGGAATGTTCCATTTTACCCAGGACGGCCGAAGCGGCGTGGACCAGTGGAGGACTACACAATCATGAGGTTTGATATCGACTTGTGTGTTTCAATAGGATACCGATGGTATGGTTTGAACCGATTTGATTTAGCCATTCTGAAGTCATCACTTGGTTGAAGCGCTGAACTAGGGAGGCATCGTTTACATATATATTGGTTTTCGCATGCTCTACTAGGTTAATGTCATGAGGTTGGCTATCGAGCATGCCCAAGTGATGACTTGATTGTGTGCTTGCTTGAATTCTTCACATTTCATACCATCGGTTAGTTGTCGAATCATTCCTCGATCATAACCTTCGTTCTTGGTTCATGTATGCTCTCTTCCACATAGGGCAAGCTAGAATTAACTATCTTACCCAGGACCGCCGAAGCAGCGTGGACCAGGGGAGAACTATACTTTGTCTTGTATGCCCTCTTCCACATAGGGCAAGCTAGAACTAACTATCTTACCCAGGACCGCCGAAGCAGCGTGGACCAGTGGAGGACTATACTTTGTTCATAACACCACAGTATTGAGTAATGTGCCCTCTTCCACATAGGGCAAGCTAGAATGAACTATCTTACCCAGGACCGCCGGAGCAGTGTGGACCAGTGGAGGACTACACAATCATGAGGTTTGATATCGACTTGTGTGTTTCAATAGGGTACCGATGGTATGTTTTGAACCGATTTGATTTAGCCATTCTGAAGTCATCACTTGGTTGAAGCGCTGAACTAGGGAGGGGCATCGTTTACATATATATTGGTTTTCGCATGCTCTACTAGGTTAATGTCATAGGGTTGGCTATCGAGCATGCCCAAGTGATGACTTGATTGTGTGCTTGCTTGAATTCTTCACATTTCATACCATCGGTTAGTTGTCGAATCATTCCTCGATCATAACCTTCGTTCTTGGTTCATGTATGCTCTCTTCCACATAGGGCAAGCTAGAATTAACTATCTTACCCAGGACCGCCGAAGCAGCGTGGACCAGGGGAGAACTATACTTTGTCTTGTATGCCCTCTTCCACATAGGGCAAGCTAGAACTAACTATCTTACCCAGGACCGCCGAAGCAGCGTGGACCAGTGGAGGACTATACTTTGTTCATTACACCACAGTATTAAGTATGGTGTCCTCTTCCACATAGGGCAAGCTAGAACTAACTATCTTACCCAGGACCGCCGAAGCAGTGTGGACCAGGGGAGGACTATACTTTATACTTCACACACTAGCCATACTGAAGTCATCACTTGGTTGAAGCGCTGAACTACGGCGGGGTAATCGTTTACAGGTTATAATCATATAGCTGCATGCTCATTAGTAGATAATGGAATATTGTATGGCAATATGAGCATGCCCAAGTGATGACTTTGTTTCAAGCTCAACAGGTAGGGTATTGAGTCCTCTTCCACATAGGGCAAGCTAGAATGAACTATCTTACCCAGGACCGCCGGAGCAGCGTGGACCAGTGGAGGACTCTATACTTTATACTTCACACCACAGTATTGAGTACGACTTGCATAAAGCCCCTAATGAGAACCACGAGGGCTCTCTCAATGTAGAACCACGAGGGCTCTAGTACCGATTCTCTCGGTACGGCTTGGTCCGTGTTCCTTTATGCTTGTACTCTAAGTATTAAGTATTGTGTCCTCTTCCACATAGGGCAAGCTAGAACTAACTATCTTACCCAGGACCGCCGAAGCAGTGTGGACCAGGGGAGGACTATACTTTATACTTCACACACTAGCCATACTGAAGTCATCACTTGGTGGGGGTGAACTACGGCGGTATCTATCGTTTTGGTTCGGTCTATATAGGGTCGCTTGCATGCTCATTCGAATATAATGTAATTGTGTATGGCAATATGAGCATGCCCAAGTGATGACTTTGTTTCAAGCTCAACAGGTAGGGTATTGAGTCCTCTTCCACATAGGGCAAGCTAGAATGAACTATCTTACCCAGGACCGCCGGAGCAGCGTGGACCAGTGGAGGACTCTATACTTTATACTTCACACCACAGTATTGAGTACTTCTTGCATAAAGCCCCTAATGAGAACCACGAGGGCTCTCTCAATGTAGAACCACAAGGGCTCTAGTACCGATTCTCTCGGTACGGCTTGGTCCGTGTTCCTTTATGCTTGTACTCTTAGAAAGTCTCAACCCGGAGGTCTTGACTTTGATTGTCATAGTTGGACTACGACGGGGTATCCGACTCATCGAATGCCCCAGAAGCACACCATCTTTCGGGTAGGCGGTACGCGTACCTCCGGACGCGGAAGTCTCAACCCGGAGGTCTTGACTTTGTATTGTCATAGTTGGACTACGACGGGGTATCCGACTCATCGAATACCCCAGAAGCACACCATCTTTCGGGTAGGCGGTACGCGTACCTCCGGACGCGGAAAGTCTCAACCCGGAGGTCTTGACTTTGGTTGTCATAGTTGGACTATGACGGGGCATCCGACCATTGCTGATCGAACACCCCTGTTACACCATCTTTCGGATAGGCGGTGCGCGCACCTCCGACGCGGAAAGTCTCAACCCGGAGGTCTTGACTTTGTATTGTTGGATAGTCCTCTTCCACTATAGGGCAAGCTGGAAATATTCCATTTTACCCAGGACTGCCGAGGCAGCGTGGACCAGGGGAGAACTTCACGGAATCTTCAGGCATCCATGATTGCCATAGTGCGTAAGCCGCCGCTGTGCGCGTCAACTCGTTCCCCGTGAGGAGGAGTCTAGCCGCCGCTAAAAGACGAAGCATTAAGTGTCCTCATTCCACTATAGGGCAAGCTAGAATTAACTATCTTACCCAGGACCGCCGAAGCAGCGTGGACCAGGCGAGGACTACTTTATACTTCACACCACAGTATTGAGTACGACTTGCATAAAGCCCCTAATGAGAACCACGAGGGCTCTCTCAATGTAGAACCACAAGGGCTCTAGTACCGATTCTCTCGGTACGGCTTGGTCCGTGTTCCTTTATGCTTGTACTCGCGGAAAGTCTCAACCCGGAGGTCTTGACTTTGATTGTCATAGTTCGACTACGACGGGGCATCCGACCATTGCTGATCGAACACCCCTGATTCATCATCTTTCGGGTAGGCGGTGCGCGCACCTCCGACGCGGAAGTCTCAACCCGGAGGTCTTGACTTTGTATTGTCATAGTTGGACTACGACGGGGTATCCGACTCATCGAATACCCCAGAAGCACACCATCTTTCGGGTAGGCGGTACGCGTACCTCCGGACGCGGAAAGTCTCAACCCGGAGGTCTTGACTTTGATTGTCATAGTTGGACTACGACGGGGCATCCGACCATTGCTGATCGGACACCCCTGATTCACCATCTTTCGGGTAGGCGGTACGCGTACCTCCGGACGCGGAAAGTCTCAACCCGGAGGTTCGGACTTAGAGTTTTTCCCATTTAAAAGTTTTTCTCTTAGCCATACTGAAGTCATCACTTGGCGAACGATTGAACTAGGGCGGGTTAATCGTTTATAGGTATCATGTGGTTTGCATGCTCTCTTAGGTTAATGTCATGTGGTTGGCTATCGAGCATGCCCAAGTGATGACTTTGTTTCACGCTTGCTTGATTTCTTCATGATTCCCTGTTATATAGTGTATTCATTCGAGAACAGGGAATCTTTGGTTTTGCTCAACAGGTATTGGATGTCAACTTGGTATCTAGATCGCATTAAGTCTCAACCCGCAGGTTCGGACTTCTGTTTATTTGGCCAATGTATGTATAAGGCAACTTGTGCCTAAGTCTCAACCCGCAGGTTCGGACTTGTGTATTTGTTCGAAGTTATATATAAGGCAACTTGTGCCTAAGTCTCAACCCGCAGGTTCGGACTTGTGTATTTGTTCGAAGTTATATATAAGGCAACTTGTGCCTAAGTCTCAACCCGCAGGTTCGGACTTCATAGTGTTTCGTCAATGTTCATATGGCAACTTGTGCCGAAGTCTCAACCCGCAGGTTCGGACTTCTAACGTGTTTCGTCAACTATCATATGGCAACTTGTGCCTAAGTCTCAACCCGCAGGTTCGGACTTGTGTATTTGTTCGAAGTTTTATATAAGGCAACTTGTGCCTAAGTCTCAACCCGCAGGTTCGGACTTCTATAGTGTTTCGTCAATTATCATATGGCAACTTGTGCCTAAGTCTCAACCCGCAGGTTCGGACTTGTTAGTGTTTCGTCAACTTTCATATGGCAACTTGTGCCTGAGTCTCAACCCGCAGGTTCGGACTTCTATAGTGTTTCGTCAATTATCATATGGCAACTTGTGCCGAAGTCTCAACCCGCAGGTTCGGACTTCTGGAAGGATCACTTGGCCACTAATGATCCTTCCGCAGGTTCACCTACGGAAACCTTGTTACGACTTTTACTTCCTCTAAATCATCAAGTTCGGTCAACTTCGATAAAGCAGACGCGGTTCACGAGGATCCAGCGAACGATCATCTCCAAAGACCTCACTAAATAATCCATCGGTAGTAGCGACGGGCGGTGTGTACAAAGGGCAGGGACGTATTCAACGCTGGCTGATGACCAGCACTTACTAGAAGTTCCGAGTTCATATGGACCATTGCAATCCATAATCCCTACTAAGTGAGTATTTGAGTGATTTCCCGTTCCTCTCGGAATAGGAGACACGCTGCTACCCACATTGTAGCACGCGTGTAGCCCAGAACATCTAAGGGCATCACGGACCTGTTATCGCTCGATCTCATTTTGCTAAACACAAATTGTCCTGCTAAGCAGCGTACCGTAAGTGCACTTGCGCACACGAACAGCGAAGGTGTCAGGTCATACTCCACCGAAAGGTCCTAACCCGTTCCAATCGGCATCGACGCATTAACGCTGACTGCGTTCTAGTTAGCATATGTGAGTCACGTTCGTTATCGGAATTAACCAGACAAATCAATCCACGAACTAAGAACGGCCATGCACCACTACCCTTAAATTTGAGAAAGAGCTATTAATCTGTCTCACCTCCATAAGTTCGGACCTGGTAAGTTTTCCCGTGTTGAGTCAAATTGAACCGCAAGCTCCATTTCATTGTGGTGCCCTTCCGTCAATTCCTTTAAGTTTCAACTTTGCAACCATACTTCCCCCGGAACCTGACTTTGGTTTCCCGGAAGCTACTGAGAGCACCTGGTTGTAGCGTCTCCCAATTGCTAGTTGGCATCGTTTACGGTTAGAACTAGGGCGGTATCTAATCGCCTTCGATCCTCTAACTTTCGTTCTTGATTAAAGAAAGCATCCTTGACAAATGCCTTCGCTTTAGTTAGTCTTACGACGGTCTACGAATTTCACCTCTCGCGCCGTAATACTAGTGTCCCCAACTACTTCTGTTAATCATTACCTCCGGTCTGAGTACAAACCAATGAAAGATTAGACCAAGGTCGTATTCCATTATTCCATGCAAGATTATTCTAGGGCGTTTGGGCACCCTGCTTTAAGCACTCTAATTTGTTCAAGGTAAACGTGAGCGGTCGAGCTCTATGTTACACTTGCACCCGTTGAAGGGCACACCATGACACAGACTTGGTGCCCTACCACACCATTGAGTCGCAACCAGATTCCGACTTGGCCCACCGACCACGGGTTGACCGGGTCGGCGGAGCCGGACTGTGTTGGACAAGTATCAACTTCGAACGTTTTAACCGCAACAATTTTAATATACGCTAGTGGAGCTGGAATTACCGCGGCTGCTGGCACCAGACTTGCCCTCCACTTGATCCTCGTAGAAGGATTTATGCTCTACTCATTCCAATTATGAAACATCATTAAAGAGTTTCATATTGTTATTTCTCGTCACTACCTCCCCGTCCCGGGATTGGGTAATTTACGCGCCTGCTGCCTTCCTTGGATGTGGTAGCCATTTCTCAGGCTCCCTCTCCGGAATCGAACCCTGATTCCCCGTTACCCGTTGCAACCATGGTAGTCCTCTATACTACCATCCATAGTTGATAGGGCAGATATTTGCGAGATCTGTCGTCGGTGCGAGACCATACGATCAGCATCATTATCCAGACTTCAACTCAATGACACGGAGAACCCGCGATTGGTTTGACTAATAAGTGCACCAGTTCCCGCGAGGGTCCTGGCATGTTGCATGTATTAGCTCTAGATTTTCCACAGTTATCCAAGTAACTAGGTTGATGATCTCGTAAATTATAGCTGTTATACTGAGCCTTATGCGGTTTCACATTAAATCTGTTTGTACTTAGACATGCATGGCTTAACCTTTGAGACGAGCGTATATTACTGGTAGGATCAACCAGAATTCCGACTTTGCGTTCGAATGTTCATTGTCCCATTGCACCCGGAGGAGCAAACACCACGTTCTATATGTTGTCAAGTCCGGTAGCACACGGGAGGCGAGCCCCCGTGCGAACCTCATTGCCCTCGTATCACACACACCCGATGCACCGGACCGGCACTTGAGCGGCATTCGACTCCGCTAAGCGCTCGTGCGCCCGATTGTGCATGCGCTGACGGGGCCTTCATACCCCTACCACAGCGACCTTATGCCAAACTTCCATGAATACTTAGGTGAGCTGACAAGGGCCTTCATTTCCCTACCATCAACTAAAGGACACGCTAGGCGCGTCCGATCATTGCAACTGCGGGGCTTTCATACCCCAATCACCACAGTACGCAATTCACCAGAGTTTAATCACAACCCCCCCGGACATGGCACACTATTAACTTGCAACAAAACTTAGTGTGTGCCGGGCACATCGGTTCCACAAAATCATTCCCGATGTACCCCAATTGGGGTTGTGAACGCATCCATGGTCCTCTGACACACCCAACCAAGCGTGGATACTACATACCTCAAACACCCAGTACACTAACAGACAAATCAACATATGGTTGCTTTCCCCCAGACATTTGCCAATCACTTGGCACCCGGACGGGAACTCGCTCCTGATTGCGCCATTGCCACCCATTTGCCAAGAGCGAGTTCTGTATGTAGATTTCATTTGGAAAGACAACCGTGTACTGGATATTCTATCCGACGATTACAGATGACGAGTACGAGACTCGACTACACTCACGGATAATACATTTTGGGTCGAGATTGCTTTCGGGGTTTTCGATTGGTCTTGCGCTTGTAAACGTATAACTTTGACTTGTGGTAACCTCGGTATGTTAGTCGATCACGTGGTTGTGAACTGGGTACGGGTGGGCAATCTGTTCACTTGCACTCTGGGTAGGAATATGGTGAGCGCTATAGGTTAAAGATCATGGTATGGTTCCATCGTGATGACTTTCGCTAGATAGTAGGATGTTTGGATAGTTATAACGTTTTTGGCCATTTGTTCATAGTGTTCGGTTCATTGAGGAATTCGATTGGTCTTTGCTTCACACACGTGGTCGATCACTTGGATGTGAACTAGGGTGAGAATAAGGTGTTCACTAGTGCTCTTAGGTTTTGGATCAGTACTGAGCACTTGATTGGTTTCGCATAATATGTATCCATAGTGATGACTCTTTCCAGCTTAAGATTTCGTTACCAGTTTCGAATCCTCCCCACGTTCGCTTTTACTTGGTTAGGTTTTCGAGTGTAGATTTGAAAGCAATCTCATGTATGTATCCCATCTGATATAAGCCACTGACAGTTCATGTCACCTCGTTCAACTCTCGCTGGGTCACAGAAGTATGTTACTGCGCCCATTATCCCTACTCGGATAGGTTCGGTTCGTTCGTTTTATACTACGGTGAGTAAACTCAATTTGTGCATCGCATAGCCATGGAAAGCAAGCTTTCGCGGGCCTCTTCGACTGTTTTGATACGAGCTGTGCCCGTGATGCTTGTCATCCCAGGATACTAGACCCCTTTGGACGACCGCATGACCATCAGAAAGTAAATTCCACGTTCGATTTGGGGTGTGAACCCCGAACATAAAGTCTTTGTGTAGAACCACGAGGGCTCTATAGTACCGATTCTCTCGGTACGCTTGGTCCGTGTTCCTTTATGTTCGTACTCTTGTGAATAAGATTCACGTTCGTTTTGGGATATTTGCTACTGTCACCGTTTGAGTACTATGGGGCTTGAACCCCTAACATAAAGTCTTTGTGTAGAACCACGAGGGTTCTATAGTACCGATTCTCTCGGTATGCTTGGTCCGTGTTCCTTTATGTTCGTACTCTTGTGTGTATAATATTCATGTTCGGTTTGGGATATTTGCTACTTTCACCAGGGTCCCGTTCTTCATACAAGTCTGCCTTGCTAATGTGGTAACTTTATAGTGTAGTTCTGACATCCCAATTTTGGGACTTAGCCGATTTTTCGTATATTTCCATATGACCCATAGGGTCCCTTTCTTCATACAAGCTTGCCTAGGGCGATCGGTCAAAACTTGTCTTACTATTCGATTGGTCTTCGCACTTTCACCCTAGGCAGTTCGCCAAGGTCTGTCTTCTTGAGGAGGCCAAAACCCGAAATAAGGAGGTTCGGCCGAACCTGAAACCTCCCCTGTCTGAACTACACTAACCCGATTTTTCAGGGTCCTCAGCGCCATACAACTTTGCCTAGGTCACTTGTACTCTTGACTTAGGCCATCCGACTTGGTCCGTGTTTCTTCCTAGGGTTCACCTAGGTACTTTGCCTTGCTTGATGTGGTAACTTTTTAGTGTAGTTCAGACATCCTAATTTTGGGACTTAGCCGATTTTTCGTATATTTCCATATGACCCATAGGGTCCCTTTCTTCATACAAGCTTGCCTAGGGCGATCGGTCAAAACTTGTCTTACTATTCGATTGGTCTTCGCACTTTCACCCTAGGCAGTTCGCCTAGGTCTGTCTTCTTGAGGAGGCCAAAACCCGAAATAAGGAGGTCCAGCCGACCCTGAAACCTCCCCTGTCTTAACTACACTAACCCGATTTTTCATGGTCCTTAGCGCCATACAACTTTGCCTAGGTCACTTGTACTCTTGACTTAGGCCATCTGACTTGGTCCGTGTTTCTTCCTAGGGTTCACCTAGGTACTTTGCCTTGCTTGATGTGGTAACTTTTTAGTGTAGTTCAGACATCCCAATTTCGGGACTTAGCCGATTTTTCGTATATTTCCATATGACCCATAGGGTCCCTTTCTTCATACAAGCTTGCCTAGGGCGATCGGTCAAAACTTGTCTTACTATTCGATTGGTCTTCGCACTTTCACCCTAGGCACTTTGCCTAGGTCTGTCTTCTTGAGGAGGCCAAAACCCGAAATAAGGAGGTTCAGCCGACCCAGAAACCTCCCCTGTCTGAACTACACTAACCCGATTTTTCAGGGTCCTCAGCGCCATACAACTTTGCCTAGGTCACTTGTACTCTTGACTTAGGCCATCTGACTTGGTCCGTGTTTCTTCCTAGGGTTCACCTAGGTACTTTGCCTTGCTTGATGTGGTAACTTTTTAGTGTAGTTCAGACATCCCAATTTTGGGACTTAGCCGATTTTTCATGTATTTCCATATGACCCATAGGGTCCCTTTCTTCATACAAGCTTGCCTAGGGCGATCGGTCAAAACTTGTCTTACTATTCGATTGGTCTTCGCACTTTCACCCTAGGCAGTTTGCCTAGGTCTGTCTTCTTGAGGAGGCCAAAACCCGAAATAAGGAGGTTCAGCCGACCCAGAAACCTCCCCTGTCTGAACTACACTAACCCGATTTTTCAGGGTCCTCAGCGCCATACAACTTTGCCTAGGTCACTTGTACTCTTGACTTAGGCCATCTGACTTGGTCCGTGTTTCTTCCTAGGGTTCACCTAGGTACTTTGCCTTGCTTGCTGTGGTAACTTTTTAGTGTAGTTCAGACATCCCAATTTTGGGACTTAGCCGATTTTTCATGTATTTCCATATGACCCATAGGGTCCCTTTCTTCATACAAGCTTGCCTAGGGCGATCGGTCAAAACTTGTCTTACTATTCGATTGGTCTTCGCACTTTCACCCTAGGCAGTTTGCCTAGGTGTAGCTTCTTGAGGAGGTCAAAACCCGAAATAAGGAGGTTCAGCCGACCCAAAAACCTCCCCTGTCTAAACTACACTAACCAGATTTTTCAGGGTCCTCACCGTCATACAACTTTGCCTAGGTCACTTGTACTCTTGACTTAGGCCATCTGACTTGGTCCGTGTTTCTTCCTAGGGTTCACCTAGGTACTTTGCCTTGCTTGCTGTGGTAACTTTTTAGTGTAGTTCAGACATCCCAATTTTGGGACTTAGCCGATTTTTCATGTATTTCCATATGACCCATAGGGTCCCTTTCTTCATACAAGCTTGCCTAGGGCGATCGGTCAAAACTTGTCTTACTATTCGATTGGTCTTCGCACTTTCACCCTAGGCAGTTTGCCTAGGTGTAGCTTCTTGAGGAGGTCAAAACCCAAAATAAGGAGGTTCAGCCGACCCAAAAACCTCCCCTGTCTAAACTACACTAACCAGATTTTTCAGGGTCCTCACCGTCATACAACTTTGCCTAGGTCACTTGTTCTCTTGACTTAGGCCATCTGACTTGGTCCGTGTTTCTTGCTAGGGTTCACCTAGGTACTTTGCCTTGCTTGATGTGGTAACTTTTTAGTGTAGTTCAGACATCCCAATTTTGGGACTTAGCCGATTTTTCATGTATTTCCATATGACCCATAGGGTCCCTTTCTTCATACAAGCTTGCCTAGGGCGATCGGTCAAAACTTGTCTTACTATTCGATTGGTCTTCGCACTTTCACCCTAGGCAGTTTGCCTAGGTGTAGCTTCTTGAGGAGGTCAAAACCCAAAATAAGGAGGTTCAGCCGACCCAAAAACCTCCCCTGTCTAAACTACACTTACCAGATTTTTCAGGGTCCTCACCGTCATACAACTTTGCCTAGGTCACTTGCACTCTTGACTTAGGCCATCTGACTTGGTCCGTGTTTCTTGCTAGGGTTCACCTAGGTAGTTTGCCTTGCTTGATGTGGTAACTTTTTAGTGTAGTTCTGACATCCCAATTTTGGGACTTAGCCGATTTTTCATGTATTTCCATATGACCCTTAGGGTCCCTTTCTTCATACAAGCTTGCCTAGGGCGATCGGTCAAAACTTGTCTTACTATTCGATTGGTCTTCGCACTTTCACCCTAGGCAGTTTGCCTAGGTGTAGCTTCTTGATGAGGCCAAAACCCAAAATAAGGGGGTTCGGCCGACCCAAAAACCTACCCTGTCTAAACTACACTAACCAGATTTTTCAGGGTCCTCAGCGCCATACAACTTTGCCTAGGTCACTTGTTCTATTGACTTAGGCCATCTGACTTGGTCCGTGTTTCTTCCTAGGGTTCACCTAGGTACTTTGCCTTGCTTGGTGTGGTAACTTTTTAGTGTAGTTCTGACATCCTCATTTTGGGACTTAGCCGATTTTTCGTAAAATACCATATGACCCATCAGGGTCCTTTGCTTCATATAAGTTTGCCTTGCTTGGTGTGGTAACTTGTTAGTGTAGTTCTGACATCATCATTTTGGGACTTAGCCGATTTTTCGTAAAATACCATATGACCCATCAGGGTCCTTGCCTTCATATAAGTTTGCCTTGCTTGGTGTGGTAACATTTGAGTGTAGTTCTGACATCCCCATTTTGGGACTTAGCCGATTTTTCGTAAAATACCATATGACCCATCAGGGTCCTTGCCTTCATATAAGTTTGCCTTGCTTGGTGTGGTAACATTTGAGTGTAGTTCTGACATCCCCATTTTGGGACTTAGCCGATTTTTCGTAAAATACCATATGACCCATCAGGGTCCTTTCCTTCATATAAGTTTGCCTTGCTTGGTGTGGTAACATTTGAGTGTAGTTCTGACATCCCCATTTTGGGACTTAGCCGATTTTTCGTAAAATACCATATGACCCATCAGGGTCCTTTGCTTCATATAAGTTTGCCTTGCTTGGTGTGGTAACATTTGAGTGTAGTTCTGACATCCCCATTTTGGGACTTAGCCGATTTTTCGTAAAATACCATATGACCCATCAGGGTCCTTTGCTTCATATAAGTTTGCCTTGCTTGGTGTGGTAACATTTGAGTGTAGTTCTGACATCCCCATTTTGGGACTTAGCCGATTTTTCGATCCATACCATATGACCCATCAGGGTCCTTGCCTTCATATAAGTTTGCCTTGCTTGGTGTGGTAACATTTTAGTGTAGTTCTGACATCACCATTTTGGGACTTAGCCGATTTTTCGTAAAATACCATATGACCCATCAGGGTCCTTGCCTTCATATAAGTTTGCCTTGCTTGGTGTGGTAACATTTGAGTGTAGTTCTGACATCCCCATTTTGGGACTTAGCCGATTTTTCGATCAATACCATATGACCCATCAGGGTCCTTTGCTTCATATAAGTTTGCCTTGCTTGGTGTGGTAACATTTGAGTGTAGTTCTGACATCACCATTTTGGGACTTAGCCGATTTTTCGTAAAATACCATATGACCCATCAGGGTCCTTTGCTTCATATAAGTTTGCCTTGCTTGGTGTGGTAACATTTGAGTGTAGTTCTGACATCCCCATTTTGGGACTTAGCCGATTTTTCGATCAATACCATATGACCCATCAGGGTCCTTTGCTTCATATAAGTTTGCCTTGCTTGGTGTGGTAACACATGAGTGTAGTTCTGACATCCCCATTTTGGGACTTAGCCGATTTTTCGACCAATACCATATGACCCATCAGGGTCCTTTGCTTCATATAAGTTTGCCTTGCTTGGTGTGGTAACATTTGAGTGTAGTTCTGACATCCCCATTTTGGGACTTAGCCGATTTTTCGATCCATCCTATATGACCCATCAGGGTCCTTTTTCTTCATATAAGTTTCCCAAGACTTAGTGCTTTTTACCTTTGGACACCAATATCACCCTTACGGGTTTCTTTGATCTTCTCACTTTGTATTGACCAAATGTAGGTCTTGCCATGCCAAACATATAATTGTTCTACACCAAGTCTCTATCTCGTACCGCCAGCTCGGTACATTCGATCAACCTGCCCTTAAGGCACCCGGGACTTAGCCATTTTTTCACATTTTTCATGATTTTGAGGCAACTTTTCTCGACTTTGTCACCTTATATCACCAAGATCCTTTCCCTTTAGCGCTTCACTCTGTTCGTATGATATTTAGCGCTGACTATCACCTTTCTATCGCTGACCTCAACTTCTTATTCGGTGCCATAGAGCCAGAGATATTTGGTGTATGCTGTTATAAGGGAAGTTTGTCACTTTTTCAAAGGCCCACTTTGGGACGCCCATATCTCACCTTCACGTATCTTCGATCTTCTTGTCGTCTATGGACGAAACTTAGGTCTTGTATTGGCCAACTTATAAATGTTCTACGGCCAAGCCGTATCTCTTACCGCCAGCCCGGTATTCATGGACTTAGTCGGATTTTCGCCTCTCGTGGTAACAATTTCTGACTTTGACTCACAATAACACCCGAACGGTCACATGCTAGCGCTTTGCTTGGTAGGAATTATAGTTAGCGCTACCTTTTCTCTTTCCATCGATACCTTGTTCGTTCCATTCCATGCCATACAGCCGAAGTTATGATGTTTCCCGTTTTCCATATCATGTGGAGCTTATGCTCTGGGAAAACCATCTAACACCTGTACCACCCTTTTGGGTACCACCGATCTCGTCACTATGTTCGGGCCAAATATAGGTTATAACATGCCCAACATATAATTGTTCTACACCAAGTCTCTATCTCTTACCGCCTGCTCGGTATTTTACTCGTAAGTCCAAATTTCACAACTTGTACTTTTTGGCCCAATGTACTCGAGTTTCAATTTTGGTAACATTTTTCGACTTTGACACTTAATAACTTCCAAATCATGCTAGTTAGCGCTTTGCTTTCTTCTAGTCGTATCTAGCGCTGGGTGTTACCTTTCCAAAACATATCCTAGCTTAACAATCCATGCCATACAGCCGGAGCTATACGGTGCACAAGTCAAATCCATTTTAGCCATGTTTCATTTTTGCCAATTTTTGACCACTCGTATCACCCTTCCAGAGTGGTCCGATCTTCTCGCTGTCTATGGACGACTTTTAGGTCTCGTAGAGGCAAACTTATAAGTATTCTACGTCAACCCGCTATCTCTTACCGCCTGCTCGGTATTCTTGGTCTTGTGTGATTTTTGGAAATTTTGGTATTATTTTTCCACTTTGTCGCTTAATAACTCAGTTTTGCTCAACACTTAGCGCTTCGGTTGTTTGGGATTATAGTTAGCGCTCGGTTCGACCTTTCCAACACTGATCTTAGCTTGTCGATCCGTTCCATACAGCCTGAGTTATTCGCGATACCGTGTTTCAACCCATTTCTCAAGTCTCGTTTTGGTCCAACTTTGAACCAACCATATCACCCTGTTGGGTACCTCCGATCTTCTCGCTCTATATTGGCCAAAGTTAGGTCTTGTGGTAACGTACTTATGATTGTTCTACGCCGTGTTCGTAGCTCTTATCGTTCGCCCGCTATTTTCGATCATAAGGTGAATTTTCGCCTCTAAACCACCATTTTTCACCTTTGCCCTCTAATATGACCGACTTGCTCAACACCTAGCGCTTCGCTTGGTAGGACACATAGCTAGCGCTCGTCAAGACCTTTCCAACGCATATCCAAGCTTTCCGATCCGAGCCATACAGCCTGAGCTATAGGCGATACCGTTTTTCCCATTTTCTTGGTCACATGCACTTTAGGGTACCCCTTTTTGCCTTTGACCCTTAATACCTCCTCCGGGTCACTAGTAGGCGCTCAGCTTGGTAGGAAACATAGCTAGAGCAGGCCTTCACCTTTCCAAAACTGCCTCAAGTGTACCGATCCGACATCTAGAACCAAAGTTATGGTCATTCCTATCATGCTCTACTTTCATGGTCAACCTCCACCAAGCACACCTAGGTTGGACCAACTTTCACCAACTCATCTCGAACCCCAAATTTGCTTCGACCTACTAGGTTTCCCTAGTAAAGTGGTCAAAACATCCATTACAACACGACTGGTCTTTCTGGTGGTCGACCTAGGCGACTTTGTTCGACGACCACCACCCCATGGAACTAAAAGACGTCCCTTGATACGGACCACCGATACATTTTCCGGCCTGTCTAAACTACACTCATCGAAATTTTTTTGGGTCCCCACCGTCATACAAGTTTGCCTAGGTCAAGTTTTTCTTCCGGATCGGCCGCGGACCTCACTTTTCATTATCTAGGGAGGCCATAGGGCCCCAAAAGGGGTTTTTTAAAATTTTCGACACTTTCGACTTTGGTCGGATTTTTTCCGATTTTGGTCCGACCTAGGGACTTGGTGGTCCAAGGAGCCTCGGGACCAAACTTTTTTCTCAGGGGTCCCTACCTCCATACAACTTTGCCTAGGTAAATTTTTTGTTCCAAATCGACCGCGGATTTCACTTTTCAATATCTGGGGCTCGTGTAGAGTCCGAATATGAGGTTTTCTCATTTTTCGACATTTTCGACTTTTTTCGACTTTTTTCGGGTTTTTCGACCTAGGGGTCCGCCGAACAAATTTTGGGTCAAAAATTTTTATTGAACTAGTCGAAAGTACGCAAAAAGATAAGACTTTTTGCCGAAGACACCATGCCCCGGAACCGACTCCTTCCCCTTCAAAATTGGGGACAAACGTGATTTTTGAAACTTTTCCTTAGGGAGCCCAAGACTTAGAAAATTTTCAAATTCTCGATTTTTCGATTGCGAGCTAGCGCTTTGCGGTCTTCGGCAATGTTGTAGATCTCGACGAGATAAAACTTTTTGGTCAAGGGACATTTTGCCCTCCGACCCCTCCTTCCCCCCGCAAATCGCCCCCCAAAGTGCAATTTTTGCATTTTCACCTCTTTGCATGCACTGTTCGGCCCAAATGGCCACTTTCTATGGGTCTGAGCGCTTTGCGGTCTTCGGCAAACTTTTAGAGCGTACCAAGCCCTAATTATAATTTTTCTACACCAACTTCGTACCTCTTCATCCCTGGCCGCTATTCGCGTACCAAGGTAATTTTTGTTCATTTTATCAACATTTTTCATCTTTGACTGTTTATATCGGCCTTGCCATGAACCGATAGCGCTTCGCTGTGTTCTAACGTAAGTTAGTACTACTCAATACCTTTCCAAATCATGTCTTAGATTGTCATTTGCTTGCTTACAGCCGGAGCTATGAGCGATACCGTAAAAAGTACCGAAACTTGGAAAAATCCTTGGATCGCCCATATCCCCCCTTTGGGGACCAGATATCGAAAAAAGTTCTTATTCAAAAAGTTGCGCCTTAACGTGTTCTAGTTATGCCTAGAACATTTCACTTCGCTAGCTGGCCTGCAACTTAGCCGTAATTGGGATTTTAGGGTGTTCATGGAGGGCCCATTTCCTGCGACTTGGTATCTTTTGGGCCCTATGTTTCTCTAATATCTCCACAAGTTTTCCAGATAGCTTTCTCATACTTTCAGGGTGCCTAGAGCACCTCAAGACCTTTCCAACGCTATGCCGTTCGCCTCGCTCGGACATCTACAGCCGAAGTTATTCGAGGTACACGGTACCTTACCCTGTTTTCTCAGTACTTGGTCGAAAATTTCGATCAGCCATATGACCGACTTGGACAACCCTGAGCGGGTTGGCCCCATATAACTAAACTTTTGTCTCTTGTAGGCAAACTTATAAATGTTCTACGTCAACTCGCTATCTCGTACCGCCTTGACGGTATACTTGGTCCAAGGGCCATTTCCAGCGACTTGGTCGCAATTTCGCTCTAAGTTTCGCTAATACCTTCGTCCGTGGACATGGTGATTTTTTGTTCGTATTTTTCCTTGATAGTCCCTCTCAAGACTATTCCATACCAGAGCCAAGCGTCCCGCTAAGTGCCATACAGCCTGAGCAGTAATTCATGAAAGGTACCTCTACCAGTTTTTGCCATACTTGGGTACAAACTTTGTATCGCCCATATCTCCACTTTGGAGGCCAGCCAGCACCTTTGCCCCATATACTTTTTTGTTGGTCATACCATGCACTAAATATAATTGTTCTACGCCAACTTGCTATCTCTTCTCTAACTTGCCGTTATTCTTGGTCCAAGTCCCATTTCATTCGTTTTCGGACCCATTTTGCTATATGTTTCACTAATAGCTTCGGCCATGGACAAGCTGATATTCTGTTTGTATTTTTGCTTGATAGTCCCACTCAAGACCATTCCAAAACACACCGCAACTTGTCGCTCGGTGGCAAACTGACCGAGTTATAATTCATGAAAGATACCTCAACTTGGTACACCATGTGGTCGGCCCAAACCATATACCGACCAAACGACCGACTTGGAGCACCCTGACCGGGTTGCCCCCATATAATGAAAGTTGCGTCTCTACACGCCCAACTTATGAATATTCTACGCCAAGTCGCTATCTCTTACCGGTAAGCCGGTATTCACCTTCCAAGGGTGATTTTGGTCAAGTGCCATTTCCTGCGACTTGGTCCCCGAATTGGACCATCATCACCTAATATCTCCGTGGTCTTTCAACTCAGCCTCATAAAACTTTCAGGGTAGATAGGTCTCCCCAAGACCTTTCCAACGGTGAGCCGTTTGCCTCGCTCGGCCATCTACAGCCGAAGTTATTAATGGTACTTGGTACCTTACCCTGTTTTTTCCATACTTGTTCGTACTTGGGTACAAACTTTGGATCGCCCATATCTCCACTTTGGAGGCCAGCTAGCACCTTGGCCCCATATACTTTTTTGTTGGTCATGCCATGCACCAAATATAATTGTTCTACGCCAACTTGCTATCTCTTCTCCAACTTGCCGTTATTCTTGGTCCAATTCCCATTTCATTCGTTTTTGGACCCATTTTGCTATATGTTTCACTAATAGCTTCGGCCATGGACAAGCTGATTTTCGATTGGTATTTTTCCTTGATAGTCCCACTCAAGACCATTCCAAAACACACCGCAGCTTGTCGCTCGGTGGCAAACTGACCAAGTTATAATTCATGAAAGGTACCTCAACTTGGCACACCACGTGGTTGGCCCAAACCATAAACCAACCAAACGACCGACTTGGAGCACCCTGACCGGGTTGGCCCCATATAATAAAAGTTGCGTCTCTACACGCCCAACTTATGAATATTCTACGCCAAGTCGCTATCTCTTACCGGTAAGCCGGTATTCACCTTCCAAGGGTGATTTTGGTCAAGCGCCATTTCCTGCGACTTGGTCCCCGAATTGGACCATCATCACCTAATATCTCCGTGGTCTTTCAACTCAGCCTCATGAAACTTTCAGGGTAGATAGGTCTCCCCAAGACCTTTCCAACGGTGAGCCGTTTGCCTCGCTCGGCCATCTACAGCCGAAGTTATTAATGGTACTTGGTACCTTACCCTGTTTTTTCCATACTTGTTCGTACTTGGGTACAAACTTTGGATCGCCCATATCTCCACTTTGGAGGCCAGCCAGCACCTTGGCCCCATATACTTTTTTGTTGGTGATACCATGCACCAAATATAATTGTTCTACGCAAGCTTGCTATCTCTTCTCCAACTTGCGGTTATTTTTGACTCAAGTCCCATTTCCATAGTTTTTGGTACCAATTTGCTCTATGTTTCGCTAATAGCTTCGCCCAAGGACTTTGTGATTTTTTGTTCGCATTTTTCCTAAATAGTCCCACTCAAGACTATTCCAAATCACACCTTAGCTTGTCGCTCAGTGCCATACAGCCAGAGTTTTAATTCATGAAAGGTACATCACCTTGGTACACCACGTGGTCGGTCCAAACCATCAACCAACCATATGACCGACTTCGAGTCGAGCTAGCGGCTAGGCTCAATATAATGAAATGCGTGTCTTGATGCGGGCTACTGACGGTCTGAACAATGTAGCTCGCTAGCTCGTCTCTAAACTTGTGTTTTGGTCGAATATTGGGTGTTCATGTACCACTTCGGGTAACATGGACTTTGGTGCAACTTTACCACTTGTGCACTTAATAACTTCCCGGTCATTCAAGTCTTTGCCTTCATACTTTCAGGGTAGTTAGGTCTCGTCGAGACCTTTCCATACATATGCCAAACTCATCGATCGGACATCTATAGCCCGAGTTATTCGCGGTACACCGTACCTTACCCTGTTTTTTCCTCAATTGGGTACAAACCTTGGAACACCCATATCGCCCCTTTAGAGACTAGCTGGCACGTTGGCCTCATATAATGATAAGTGCACCTCAACTAGGGCTACTGACGGTCAGAACATTTCAACTTGCTAGCTCGGGCCCACACTTGTGTTTTTCTCGAATATATGGTTCAAGTGTGCCACTTTGGGCACTTTTGGACATTTTGTCCCCACACAACTTTCTTGCCTTGGTAGATAGGGTCTTGTGATCTTGGGCAAAAAGATGCACCAAGATAAAGTCTAACTTTCGTTCTTGTACCGCAAAGCGCTATCTCAAACACCCGAGGAGATAGAAAGTGATTATGTTCGGTATATCGGTCTTCCATGGCCTACTATGGTAAGCCCCTGCAGGGTATGCAACCGAAGGTGCTTGGTACATGTATTTGGTGCAATATCGGTGCAAAGTAGGTGTTTCCTTGATCGGGCTATAACTTTCTTGGTTGATGTTGGATTGCTTTGCGGTCTTCGGGGGATAGTTAGGGAACATGTTGGCCAACATTTTCTTATTCCTCAGCCTGGCCGTACCTCTTACCGTCTAGGCGGTATTCATGCTCTAAGTTGGAACTTGTGTTCCTTCGGGCAAATTTTCTGACTTTGACGCTTAATAACTTCCGTTCATATGCAGTCTAAGCTCTGCAACTCTCAGGAAAGCTAGTACTACTCATTTCCTTTCCATATCAGTCTTTGGCTTGTCGATCCGATGTCTACAGCCTTAGTTATTCACGATCCCTGTGAAGGTAGGTTTTTGCCCATTTTCCAGTTCATGTGGTAACATTCCCGGACTTTGCCGGCTTTCTCTTCGTGTGATAACTTGCTTGCTCAAGTGGTAACTTGATAGTGTATTTCCGACAGACCCAATCTGGGACTTAGCCGATTTTTCTCTTCATATCATATGGATCCATCACTAGGCCATCTTGCTTGCTCATGTGGTAACTTGGAAGTGTATTTCTGACAGACCCAATCTGGGACTTAGCCGATTTTTCTCTTCATATCATATGGATCCATCACTAGGCCATCTTGCTTGCTTGTGTGGTAACTTGATAGTGTATGTCTGACAGACCCAATCTGGGACTTAGCCAATTTTTCTCTTCATATCATATGGATCCATCACTAGGCCATCTTGCTTGCTTGTGTGGTAACTTGGAAGTGTATTTCTGACAGACCCAATCTGGGACTTAGCCGATTTTTCTCTTCATATTATATGGATCCTGGACTTAGCCGATTTTTCTCTTCATATCATATGGATCCATCACTAGGCCATCTTGCTTGCTTGTGTGGTAACTTGGAAGTGTATTTCTGACAGACCCAATCTGGGACTTAGCCGATTTTTCTCTTCATATTATATGGATCCTGGACTTAGCCGATTTTTCTCTTCATATCATATGGATCCATCACTAGGCCATCTTGCTTGCTTGTGTGGTAACTTGGAAGTGTATTTCTGACAGACCCAATCTGGGACTTAGCCGATTTTTCTCTTCATATCATATGGATCCATCACTAGGCCATCTTGCTTGCTTGTGTGGTAACTTGGAAGTGTATTTCTGACAGACCCAATCTGGGACTTAGCCGATTTTTCTCTTCATATTATATGGATCCATCACTAGGCCATCTTGCTTGCTTGTGTGGTAACTTGGAAGTGTATTTCTGACAGACCCAATCTGGGACTTAGCCGATTTTTCTCTTCATATTATATGGATCCATCACTAGGCCATCTTGCTTGCTTGTGTGGTAACTTGATAGTGTATGTCTGACAGACCCAATCTGGGACTTAGCCGATTTTTCTCTTCATATCATATGGATCCTTCAATAGGCCATCTTGCTTGCTTGTGTGGTAACTTGATAGTGTATGTCTGACAGACCCAATCTGGGACTTAGCCGATTTTTCTCTTCATATCATATGGATCCTTCAATAGGAAATCTTGCTTGCTTGTGTGGTAACTTGGAAGTGTATTTCTGACAGACCCAATCTCGGACTTAGCCGATTTTTCTCTTCATATCATATGGATCCATCAATAGGCCATCTTGCTTGCTTGTGTGGTAACTTGAAAGTGTATGTCTGACAGACCCAATCTCGGACTTAGCCGATTTTTCTCTTCATATAATATGGATCCTGGACTTAGCCGATTTTTCTCTTCATATCATATGGATCCATCATAAGGCCATCTTGCTTGCTTGTGTGGTAACTTGATAGTGTATTTCCGACCGACCCAATCTCGGACTTAGCCGATTTTTCTCTTCATATAATATGGATCCTGGACTTAGCCGATTATTAGGTTATTATATATGGATCCTGGACTTAGCCGATTATAAGGTTGTTATATATGGATCCTGGACTTAGCCGATTTTTCTCTTCATATAATATGGATCCTGGACTTAGCCGATTATTAGGTTATTATATATGGATCCGGGACTTAGCCGATTTTTCTCTTCATATAATATGGATCCGGGACTTAGCCAATTTTTCTCTTCATGTGGTAACGTATGCCAATCGCTCACAAGTCATGGGATAAGGGTACTTGTGTTCTTCCATCTTCTAAGTCCCGCACGGGGACATCGTGATCGCCCCAAGTCCGGAATAGCGCCAAGTCAAGCCCCACGGTGGCCGTGCAGGACCTGTTAGCGGCGGCCCCACTGACAGCACTAATCCGGACTTAGAAATTATATCTTTCTAATCGAACACCACACACGCAACACCACCATACCACCATCTCCTTGCAAGTACCTAAGTACCCGCAACTCCATGGTGAAGGCAATGTCACTCCATCACCAACCTCTTTGCACTGCAAGCACTTGCGTACCCACAACACTCCGAAGAAGGCAACGGCGCGCGATGCTCGACTCCACACACCACACCACACCACACCACCGATGGCCAGCCAGCCAGCCAGCCCAACTAAGGGCTAACCCACCAACCAACCACCAATGGCCTAGGCCAGCCGGATCCCACCTTCAAGTCCAAGCACAGCCAAGTGCAAGTACCGCCAAGTGTTCACCAACCAACCATCACACCAGGTCAGCCGGCCAGTACCCACCTTCAAGTGCCATTACCCTCGGGTGCAAGCCCAATCAAGTGTTAACCAACCAACCCGGCCAAGGCAGCCAACAGGCCGGCACCCTACAGCACCGACCCGCCATCACCACCTCAACCGTTGACCATGCAAGTGGCCTCGGACAACAGGTGACACCCGAAGTACATCCGAAGAACGTATATCAAGTGTTTGCTCACCAAGTCCTCAACCAACCCCAAGTACCCGGAGGTACCCAGAGTGTTGGATCCGCCAACCCGTCCCGGCACTCCAAGTCCTTGCGAACCCAAAGTGTTTGCCCGGTAGGGCCATTGTATCACAACGCTTGCGACCATGCAAGTGGCCTCGAACAAGGTGACAGGGGTATCTTCACCAAGTTCTCAACCAACCCCAAGTACCCGGAGGTACCCAGAGTGTTGGGTCCGCCAACCACTACCAGCACTCCAAGTCCTCGCGAACATAAAGTGTTTGCCCGGTAGGGCCATTAGACCACAACGCTTGCTAACCATGCAAGTGGTCTCGGACAACAGGTGACACCCGAAGTACATCCGGAGAGTGTACAACAAGTGTTTGTTCACCAAGTCCTCAACCAACCCCAAGTACCCGGAGGTACCCAGAGTGTTGGGTCCGCCAACCACTACCAGCACTCTAAGTCCTCGCGAACCCAAAGTGTTTGCCCGGTAGGGCCATTAGACCACAACGCTTGCTAACCATGCAAGTGGTCTCGGACAACAGGCGATACCCGAAGTACATCCGAAGAGTGTATATCAAGTGTTTGTTCACCAAGTCCTCAACCAACCCCAAGTACCCGGAGGTACCCAGAGTGTTGGATCCGCAAACCCGTCCCGGCACTCCAAGTCCTTGCGAACCCAAAGTGTTTGCCCGGTAGGGCCATTGTATCACAACGCTTGCTACCATGCAAGTGGCCTCGGACAACAGGTGACACCCGAAGTA